>NC_088812.1:12933746-13028746 GCF_011386835.1 Chrysemys picta bellii | reverse complement strand
GTAAGAATCACTCTTCTCCACCGCCACATTTGTAACTGAGATTTCAGGACTGGGTTATAAGCCCCTTTCCGCGTCCAAAGGTAGGGTTGAGCCTGGCAGGTCTGTGGCCTGTTGAGGAAGGGTAGGGGAGCTGACGTGGAATGGGCAGCGTGGGGTTGGTTCTCAGCAGGCAGGTGGCCATGTTATAATTACCCTGCATCCTCGTCGCCTGCCTCAGCAGAGGGACCAAGTACTGACGAGGCCTGGAACCAAATGCACCTTTGCAGAAGAGGCTTGTGCGTGTGGCTGGAGCAGCATTGCCAGCTGCTTGTGCTCCAGTCAGGGGAATCAGGTCACATGCTTCAGGGTCTGATCCACTCCCTCTCCAGGGTCAGGAAGCAGTCGCTCCCCACGTCTGCTGTCCAGCCTTTCCCAACTGACTCCAGCTCCTCTGCTGTAGTCACTGGGCTGTTCTGAGTTCAATGCAGCGACTTGTTATTGTGACAAGGTCTGCCAACGTCTAACCGAGGTCCTCTGGTGTCTGTCAAAGAGCCAGATTCAGTATTGTGCTGTGGCCCTCTGGGACAAAGGCATCTTGGCGATACCCCTGGCACGGACAGCCCCTGTGCCAGGCACAAACCAACCTTGGCACGATCTCTGCAGCAGCGCTGAGTTCAGGGGCCATTGTAGAGTGGATTTAGGCCAGAGGAGGGAGGGGATATGGTGGGGAGGAGGAGTCATGGCTGGGGTGGAACGGGCCCAACAGAAGTTCAGGTTACCCTTGATTGTGCCAAGGGCCTAGCTGCCTCTCCTCCATCTCAGCGCAGAACTGAATGCACCTTCCCCAGAGCACTCTGGGTGCTTACTGACAGAAGGGCAAAGAACCCCTTGCTAAGGGACGTGTCATCATCCGTAGCTCATAGATTTCATATTAGAGGTGAGCTAAATACCTACCCTTTCTAGAGCCTTCATAGGCCTTTTCTGTTCTAATGCCCGTAATGCTATATTTATTCCTGGGGGAATTCTGCGCCACTGCACAGGCGCAGAATTTATGTCCCCCGCAGGTTTCTTTGCTTTCCTGCAGAAAAATGACTTTCTGATGGGGAAGCACAGGGAAGCCAAAAGAGCGGCCATGCGATCCTCCCCAGCAGTATGTTTTAGGTGCCCAGGGCAGCTGGCAGAGAGGTACATCACTGTGAGGCAGGGAGCAGGACTGGGGAAGGCCCGGCTGGTGGCTCTTACCGTGCACTGGGCTCAGCTGCTAGTCCCGGCTGGGCTGGGGAAGATGGCACTTCCTCTTCTCCTGCACGGCATCCGGAGCCGTGTCAGACCCATCCCCAGATTTCTCCCTCAGCTGTAGGAAACGCTGCAAACTCCACCCTCCCCCATGCTTCCTGCACCCATCGCTCCTGAGCTGCAGGGGGAAGGATCTCTGTACAGGGAGTTGCTCCCCCATCCATCCAATCCCCGTGCATCCAGACCCCCTCATACCCAGAACCTCCCGCTGAGCCTCAGCCCCCTCGCACCCAGAACCCCCCCTGGATGAGCTCCACTCTCCCTGCACCTGGACCACCCTGATGAGCCACTTGCATCCGGATCCCCACCCTACTGAGCCCCAACCAGCTGCACCTGGATCCCCAACCCACTGAGCCCCACTCCTCCAGCATCTGGACCCCTCACTGAGCTCCCCACACCCAGACCCCCCTGCCGAGCTCTATCCCCCACACACCCAGACCCCACCCCCTGCTGAGCCCCAGACAGCTTCACCTGGACCCTCCCTGCAGAGTCCCATTACCCTTGCACCCAGATTGCCCCACACAGAACCCTCTCAACCCACACCTGGATCCTCGCCCAACACTACGCCCCTCCACACTTGGATCCTGCTTTGCTGAGCCTGCCTGCCCACCCACACCTGGCGCACGTGGCACGGAGGGGCAGGGCCCTGGGGTGTTTCTGGGGCAGGCCTAGTTCTTGCACTGTATCAGGGTTGGGTGCAGCCTTACCGCTGAGTCCATGTCCTGGGGGCGGGGAGGAGCTGCAGGGTGATCTCCCATCTCTGTGCAGCCAGTCGCCTGTGCTCCCCAAGGCCATGCTGGAGCCTCCACATTTATTTGACAAAATTGGTAGAAGTTTGCAGAATCTTAAAATATTGGGCGCAGAATTTTTAATTTTTTGGCGCAGAATTTTCAATTTTTGGCGCAGAATGCCCTCAGGGGTAGATATTCGTTGCTAAGCATACAGGGGCCTTCGTGTTTCTGATTTGCCCGTTGTTTTAAAGGGAGACATCCAGTTTCACCATGAATTTTGAAGGTCTCGACCCTGCCCTTGCGGAGTATGCGCCCGCTCTCCACCCGGCCCTGGATCCAGTCTTGGACCCTCACCTCAACCCCGCCCTGCTGCAGAATGTGGAGCTGGATCCGGAGGGAGTGCCGTTGGACGGCATCCCGGTGCCAGAGTCGGTGCACATCATGGAGGGCATGTACTCGGAGCTGCACACCGTGGTCTCCGAGGTGGGGGTACCCGTCTCCGTCTCCCATTTCGATCTGCACGAAGAGATGCTCTGGGTGGGGAACCACGGGGTAGGTGGCGCTTGGGGTTCCCTGTGGCAGAGCAGCCTTGGGGAAAGGGGTTACAGTGGTTTGGATTAGTCACTTGTATGCTCTGATTTTATGGGCTGTAAGGTTTTTGTCTTGGGCCATTTTCCAATGAGGGAAATGACTGAAGGATTCTTCTGGGATTTGGGGATAAAGGCGAGGGTGTGAGACACAAAACAGAGGGGCTAATCTTTTCTCCCTACATTTGGCGCGCGGTGAGTGAATGAACTAGTGAGACAGATGAGACTCCCTCTCTGGATACCGGAGTAGAACGTGGGACGTAGGACCGGAAGGGACCTCATTGAATCCAGTCCCCTGCTAGTGCAGGCCACCCCATCGTAAGAATCTTTGCACAAGACTAGACCAGTGCTCCGTCTAGTCTGGTAGCCCTTCCTCCCTGCCGTACCACGACACAGCATTGGTCCATCCCACCTCCCTGCGGTCCTGCAACAGACCATTTTATCCTCCCTCTGTCCCTCACCCCCGTTCCGTCATCTCGTCTGACTTCCTGTGTTGCCCCTGGTCATTTAAATATCTGATTTATAGCCTTGGCCCTATCTGCGTGCCATCCCCCAGTCGTTCCCTCGGCCCTGCTGACTCCAGCCAGCCTCCTCTCCAGGACGGTGACATTTCCCCAGTGTGGCAGCAGCAGTCTGGGCTGGTCCACCTGCCTCACCCATTCTTCATCCCCCTTTATTAGAATGTGGCTGAGTGCCCATCCTTGTACGCACCCTTCTACCAGAGAGTTCCACTCCTTTTCCCTTTCCCTGGCACCCCTCGGGACCCACAGTTCACACGTCCTCTGCCCACTTTCTCAGCTGCAGCGGCTGAGGGTCGGGTGCATTGTGTAAAGGGGTGACTCGATCCTTGAGTCTGTAAGTACCTAGGTGGGGAAAAAATATTTGATGATGGGCTCTTCAGGCGGGCAGACAGTGGTCTAAGGCAAGCCAGCGTCTGGAAGCTGCAGCTAGACAGGAATGCACACATTCTGAACAGGGAGGGTAACTATCCACAGGACCAATTCACCAAGGGTCGTGATGGGAGTCTCCATCCCTGGCGATTTTGAAATCCGGGTTGGATGTTGTTCTTTAACGTGTGCTCTGGTTCAGAGAGGAATTAGTTCAGGGCAGTCCTGTGGCCTGTGCTAGCCGGGAGCTCAGACTCGATGGTCACAGTGGGCCCGTCTGGCTTTGGACTCTATGAATCGGTGGCGTCAAACTGCATTGTGTTAGCGCGAGGCTGATGAGGTGATGGAGCGTGTTGAAGAGTCCACCCCAGGCCGGCCTTTCCTCTCCGCTTCATTTCAGGGTCACGCCACCTCGTTCTTCGGCCCGGCCCTGGAGCGCTATTCCTCCTTCCAGGTGAGCACCAGCGATGACATCCGTCAGATCCAGAGCCTGGAGAACGGCGTGCTCTTCCTCACCAAGACGAACCTCAAGTACATGTCCCGGGGAGGCCTGATCATCTTCGACTACCTGTGAGTTTCCTCCGCAGGGCGACAGCCTGGCTGTGCTGACAGAAAAGGAAAGCCTCACGCTGGCACTGTGGGGATCCTCCCTAGGCCGAGGAGGGAGCCCCATTCAGTCCTTGGCCTACACGAGGAGGCTGCTAACGGTGATGTGACATGGGCACCTGGGAACTCCTGCAGCTCCCTTCGCACAGGGGAAGGGGAAAAGCTCCCATATCAACACTGACCCGATGCGGAGCCGAACCGACTCGGATCGAGTCTGTGCTGTGGGGGGCCTGCTGGGGGGAGGTGCGCGAAGCAGAGTGTGTCTGAGGAGGGGAGGGAGGCCCGAGCCGAGCAGGAGAATGAGTATTTGCTCTCTCTCCCTTTGCGTCAGCATGGATGAGAGCGAGGATGTGCACAGCCTGCTGCTGACAGACAGGAGCACCCTGCTGATCGGGGGGCTCCAGAACCACGTGATCGAGATCGACCTCAACACCGTCCAGGAGACTCAGAAGGTACCAACGGCCTTGGGTCAGCCTCTGTTTGCAGGCCTGATCCTGAGGGGTACTGAGCACCTTGGCCTCCCATGGTGCCTGGCGCCCCTTGGGGGGGTATAGCAGGGAGAGGTCTCTCTGACCCCTATTCTGATGTATTCAGCTTGTCCCAGAGAGGCAGCGGGGAGGGGTTCCACGTGCCTCCTGCTAATGCAGAGACTGCTGCTGGGCTAGAACCCCTCAACGACCCTTTGTCGGCAGATCCCTGACCCCTGCGTGCAGGCTGGTTAATGAAGAAGGAGTGCTAGCCCCATTAAACAGCAGGGGAAACTGAGGTACAGAGAGGGCTCTGTGACAGAGGGAGGACTAGAACCTAGGAGCCCTGTCCCCAGCTTTAACCACTAGTTCCCGCTGCCTTCCCCCTGGGCTGGGACGAGGCTCTGGTTTCTGTGCTGCCAGACACACGTTTGCCAGTTCACAGCCCCGGAGGGTGACTGCCGTCTCCACTGCGGGCGAGTATCTTCTCCTCTCTTCACCCTTTCCTTTCCAGTACACCGTGGAGGTGCCCGGCGTCACCATCCTGAGGCAGTCCAACCGCTTCTTCTTCTGCGGACACACGACAGGGAAGGTACCCTCAGCCCTGTCCTGCCTGTCGAGTCCTCTCCCGGGGCTCTGACGTAGGCGCTCGAGCCATCTGTGGACAGGATGATAGAACGGGGCTGTCTGCCATAGGAGGGCCGGACTCGCTGACCCAGGAGTTCCCTTCTAGGGCTGCGTGTCCAGCTCTGGCATAACAAAGCGCTGTCTCCTCTCAGCCGCTCGGGGCCGTACACCTGCGTAGGCTGGCAGCTCATGAGGAGTGAGTGTTTCTCTGGCACCGCTCCCCCCAAAGGGCACCAAAGCACTTCACACAGTGGCCTTCCAGCCACCTCTGATGGCAGGCAGCAGCTGGTGGTGGAGAGAGGGCTGAGATGTTGAGTCCGAGCCCTGCTCCCGCACCAGACAATCATGGACGTTCCCATGTATTCAGTTTGTCTTGGGTGCTGATCTGCCCCCATCGCTGTAATGTCCTCACAGGGCCAGGGATAGCTCAGGGGTTTGAGCATTGGCCTGCTAAACCCAAGGTTGTGAGTTCAATCCTTGAGGGGCCACTTATGGATCTGGGGCAAAATCAGTACTTGGTTCTGCTAGTGAAGGCAGGGGGCTGGACTCAACCTTTTGGGGTCCCTTCCAGTTCTATGAGATAGGCCCTGCTCCCTGTGGTGCAGATGGACACAGAGAGGCTAAGGGACTTGCCCATGGTTACACAAGCCCAGGAAGTCTGAGGTGGATCAAGGAACTCTAACCCCAGTCTCCCAAGTCCTATGCTATTGTTCTAACCACTAGCCCTTCCTTCCTCCCTCTCCTGTTTGTCCCCCTGTGATCTCCCCCTGCCTCTGTTCCTGTTACCGGTGCTTCCTTGGTGCCACCCCCAGGTGTCCCTGCGGGATCTGCGCACCTTCGCGGTGGAGCACGAATTCGACGCCTACTCGGGCAGCCTGTCGGATTTCGACGTCCACGGCAACCTGCTGGTGACGTGCGGCTTCTCCAGCCGCATGAACGGCCTGGCCTGCGACCGCTTCCTGAAGGTGTATGACCTGCGCATGATGCGGGCTATCACCCCGCTGCAGGTCCACGTGGACCCCCTCTTCCTCAAGTTCATCCCCACCTACACCTCCCGGCTGGCCATCATCTCCCAGACAGGTAGGCGGTTCGCCTTGGGCTCCCTAGCTCTCGGGTTTAGTCCGATCCTGTGGAACCACAGGTTCGAATCCAGCAAGGTCTGACTCAGCCCTTGTGTGGCAGCTCAGTGGAGTGTCTTGCAGTGCTCCGGGAAGGGGTCCTTGTGTGTCTGGTCCGGATCTCCGGATGGAAGCCGGTGTGGGGCCTTATTGGTGTGAGGTTTGCTGGGAGTTCTGCGCTGTGGCCCGACTCTCTCCCTGAAGCCTCTCTGCTCTTCCCATCAGGGCAGTGCCAGTTCTGCGAGCCCACGGGCCTTGCCAACCCCGCTGACATCTTCCACGTCAACACGGTGGGGCAGCTGATCATGACCTTTGACGTGTCGGCCAGCAAGCAGGCCATGGTGTTCGGTGACTCGGAGGGCTGCGTCCACCTCTGGGCCGACTCGCCTGAGGTCACCTTCAATGCCTACTCCCGGGAGACCGACTTTGCCCTGCCCTGCATGGTAGACACCCTGCCTCACCTGGACTGGAACCAGGACCTCATGCCCCTTTCTCTGATCCCCGTGCCGCTGACCAGCGAGACGCTGCTGTCAGACTGGCCTGCTGCCAACTCCGCCCCTGCGCCCAGGTAACTCACCGAGGCTCTCGCAAAGAGCATGTAACTAGCCTGCGAGCCGTACAGCACAGAGCTCCCCCGGACGGCAGCCCTGCCACCTCAGACATGGTTCCCTTTAGCTCTCCTGAGCCAGGCAGCATTGGGCCGGGTCAGGTACTGAAGGGGAAAGAGTAGGGTGCTTCAGGAAGTGGTACTGACGATCCAACAGGAGACATTCCCTCCGGAGTCAGTACCGAACCAGTGCCCCAGCCTTCTGCGCTGAGGAGTTGTAATTCTGAGGTCCTGGTTGCTTGTGGTCATGGGAAATCCCACGGCACTTCCTCAAGAATCTGGGTGTTGCCCTCGGCTTCCTGGTCAAATTCCAATTTAGGTAATTACATTCTGTGTATCTAAATATCCCCTTCCCCAGTTGACCGGCTTTAGTATTCTCCTTTGGCCCTGTCCTAAATGGCTGTGCAGTCGGCTGCTGAGTTCCACCCCAGAGGCAGCTGCAGTAAGTGAAACGCCATGCTCCACTTGGCGGTCTGGTGGTGATTCGCCGGGGCACAAACCCTTACCTGTTAGCCCCCTGGCTGGCCTTGGCCATAGAATGCCTTCCAGGGAACAGTCCTGGCATCACTTTGGCTGGGGAGGTGGGAGCCAGTGTCTGGGGTAGAAGTTCGTGCAGCTGCTTTCTCGGTTCTGTGAGCAAATCCAGGACGCAAGTGACCAGGGCTGTCAACTTCTGGCTGGTCTTTGAGTTGTGCTGTGTTTTGTAGGCGGGCCCCGCCTGTAGACCCCGAGATCCTGCGCACCATGAAGAAAGTGGGCTTCATCGGCTACGCGCCAAACCCAAGGACCAAGCTCCGGAACCAGGTGTGCGGACGTGTGGGTGCGGGTGAAGTACTGAGCCTCTCTCTGCCAGCTTGGGAGACCTCCGTGGGGACATGCCCAGCTGACAGCAACAGGACTCGTGTCCTGTTGCTGAGCGTTGTTTGAACGGCTGCTGTGTTTCACCCCAGAGGGGGCTGCGTTTCAGTGGCGGGTGAGGTGTTAATGTGGAATGGGATTTGAAACAAGTTGCTGGGCGAAGTGCTGCATCCTGGGCTCTACAGGGGCTCTGACGAGGTGATCTAAGGTCCTTTCTGGCCATAACATCGGTGACTGGTACATGATGGTTTCTGAGTAGCAGCCGTGTTAGTCTGTATCCGCAAGAAGAACAGGAGTCCTTGTGGCACCTTAGAGACAAACAAATTTATTTGGGCACAGCCCACGAAAGCTTATGCTCAAATACATTTGTTAGTCTCTAAGGTGCCACAAGTCCTCCTGTTCTTTTTTCTTGGTACATGATGGTTTTCTTCTGCAATGTAACAGGGTGAGCTGGCCTCTAAGGGGGGGGGGAGAGAATACCTGGGGCAGTTCTGGGCTCAGTTATTATCTGCTCCATACTATGAAAAGGTCTGAGGACCCCAGTGCCAGGGGTTCCCCTAAACCAGTGGTCTCCAACCTTTTTCGTCTGGCGGGTGCCGGACAACGAGCCACCGAGGACTGTGGCCGGCGGACAAGCTGACGCCGAAATGCCGCTGAGAAGCGGCAATGTCAAGAGGCTTCGCCGCCGAAATGCCGCTGATTTTTGGCAGCGATGCCTCTTGATGACGCGCCTTTTCGGCAGCGATGCCTCTTGACGTTGCCGCTTTTCGGAGGCATTTCGGCGGATGCTTGTCCGCCGGCCGGTACGCGGGTGCAGATAGATGCCCCGGCGGGCACCGCGTTGGGGACCACTGCCCTAAATCAACCCTTGGCAGACCACGGATCTGTGTTGTTTGCACCAGCAGTTCCATAACCATTTAAAAAAGCACCAAGCGTTGTAACGAATAAGAGGAGGAAGGAGGAGCTCAGGCAGAGGTGAAGGGACGTGTCCTTTCCCTTTTTTGCTTTATTCCTGGTTGATCTGGGCAAGGCCGTGCATTGTTTGTGTTGGTGGTTGCTTGCTCCGGACACACTCGGCCTCAGCATTAAGCTGCTCTGTCCCTTTTCCTTCCTGCCTCCCTCAGATCCCGTATCGGCTGAAAGAGCTGGACAACGAGTTCGACAGTTTCAGCCAGGTCCCCGAATCCCCAATCGGCCGGGAAGAGGAACCTCACCTCTACATGGTGGCGAAGAAATACAGGAAGGTCTGACTCGTAACGTCTGCCAGCGGGGCTCGGGGCTCCGAGGGAGCGGAGGGGCCAGGTGAAGCTGTAATGAGCTGTCACAGGAAGGATCAGCCAGGTTCGGGTAGAGCAGAGCTAGTGCCCCAAGGGTCATGTGGGAACAACCTGGAGAGGCAGCCTCCAGCCCATGCCACCCAGTGGGGTGGCCCAGCTCCCCCCCCCCAAGATCCCTTGCTGTCCCAGGTGCCTATACAGAAAGCAGGTCCCCCTCCAGGCAGGAGGGTAAAAGAGTGGGCTGGAGCCAGCATTTCTCACTTGTGGTTTGATCCTGAGCGGTGCCGAGTGCCCGGGGGCGGTTCGCACTGACCACCCCGTGGGTCTGACTAGTGATGTATTAGCATCGCTTCTGATTGCGAGTGCTCGTGTATTGGGGTGTGCTCGTGTCAATGCTTGTGTATTCACTGAGTGCTCTCCCACACACAAGTGCTTGTGCAGGTGATTGTGTGTTGGTGAAATTAACCAGCTCAGGGCCAAGGTTTTCCCTCGTTTCTGAGGATTTCCTCCTCTGTCCAGGTCACAATCAAGTACTCTAAGCTGGGCCTGGAGGACTTTGACTTCAAACATTACAACAAGACCCTGTTTGCTGGCCTGGAGCCCCACATTCCCAACGCCTACTGCAACTGCATGATCCAGGTGAGCCCGGCACCCAGCCTCTCCCCTGCCAGGGCTTGCTGCGGCCTTCCAGCGCACCCCGCTCACTTGCCCTGCCGCCGCCTCCCCAGGTGCTGTATTTCCTGGAGCCCGTCCGCTGCCTGGTCCAGAACCACCTGTGCCAGAAGGAGTTCTGCCTGGGCTGTGAACTGGGCTTTCTCTTCCACATGCTGGACTTGTCCCGGGGGGACCCGTGCCAGGTACGTGGGGCGCAGATGCCAAGCACCAGGGCTGTTGGGGAAGGGGAGGGGTGCTTCTTGAACAGGGTCTTGGAAGTCTTGAGGGCAGGGACTCAGGCCTCGCTTTGCTGGCAGATGAGATCCCGGGGGGGCGGAGGGGGCACTTGGCACCATGCGGAATTTGGGTAATGCCATTTCTCTGGTCCCCCCCCCGCTCCAATGCTCCAATCCTTCCCCTCCCCCAGGGAAGCAACTTCCTGCGTGCCTTCCGCACCATCCCAGAGGCGTCCGCCCTGGGGCTGATCCTGGCCGACTCCGATGAGGCCACGGGCAAAGTGAACCTGGGCCGGCTGATCCAGAGCTGGAACCGCTTCATCCTGACTCAGCTTCACCAGGAGACCCAGGAGCAGGAGGGACCGCAGGCCTATCGGGGTGTCGGCAGCAGGTGACCCCTCCCCCCGGCACCCGCTGCTTGCTGGGCTAGGAGTGGGAGCTGTCTGCGGGAGCTGGGCACGGTGCTGGCTCTCCCACAGCCCGTGCTGGTCTGATCCCGGGCACAGAGCCGGAGATGGGCCCACGCCACCAGGGGTCTGACCCAGCCTGTTCACTAACCCCTGCCCTGTTTGTCACCCCTGCCCAGGGGGGTGACTGGCAGTGGCACCACTGAGAGCTACCACTGAGTCAGCTCCATACCTGCTCCCACTCCTTTGGGGTTCCCAGGATCCTGTCGGCAGCTGCCACCTTCAAGTGCCCAGGCCGGGAAGGGCGCGTGGGGGCCTAGTGCCGCGCTCTCGCCCTGCCAGGCCGTGAAAGGCTCCCGCGTTATCAGCCCCACCCCTGCTGACCCAGACGTGCTTCGTTTGCTCCGGCAGCTTTGGGTCTTCAGGGGACTCGGTCATCGGGCAGCTCTTCAGCTGCGAGGTGGAGAACTGCAGCATGTGCCGCTGTGGCAAGGAGACTGTGCGAGTCTCCTCCACGCTGCTCTTCACCCTCTCCTACCCCGAGAGCAACGGTAAGCGCAGGGGGCGCGGAGAGGGCTGGGGGGAGCGGGGCGAGGAGGGGATGGCGGGTACCTTGCGCCTTGTAAACCAGGGCGCAGCTGACGCTGGCTCAATCTTCCTTGGGTTCAGGAAACCGAGGGGGACTTTTAACCCCCATCGTGGTGGACCACACCTTTAGCAGATGGCTGTCGGAGTCTGGCGGCTCGAATTTACAGCTGGACTCAATCTCTGGGGATTCCTGTTTTGATGAAATGAAATTGTTCCCCCCTCCCCTCACATCTGCCCTCAGATAAAACCAAAGATTATGAGTTCGCCCAGATCTTAAAGAGGAGCATCTGTCTGGAGCAGAACACCCAGGCCTGGTGTGAGAACTGTGAGAAGTACCAGCCCACGGTGAGTTTGGGAGATGGCCACTCGCTGCCTGCGTATCCCCTTCATTGCGGGCATCGGCTGGGCAGGGGTGGAGCTGGCGAAAGTCCCTGCTCCATTAGCCTGGGCGATCATCTCCCAAGGGAAGCCCTGTCTCTGACTGGACAGTGCAGACAACTAGATGGGAGCAGTCCGGAGCGGCTAGACCGGGAGCCGAGTTCTGAGCCTGGCACTGCAGCCCTCGGGCAAGTCGCTTCCCTGCTCCGTGCCTGTTTCCATCTCTGCGAACACGGCTAATACTGACCCGCCTGCAAGGGAGGAGGAAGCCTAGAGGGCAGAGGAAATTGACAGACAGGGCCGCAGTACTAGTCTGGTTCCCATCTTCCCTTCAGGGCCATTGGCCAGGCCCCTTACCCACCCGCCCTCTTTCTGTCTGTCCGAATAAAGGTCCAAACCCGGAACATCCGCTGCTTGCCCGATGTCTTAGTCATTAACTGCGAAGTGAACAGCTCCAAGGAGGCAGATTTCTGGAAGACACAGGCAGAGGTAGGGGAAATGTTGTTTGGCTGAGTGCAGGCCGGTCTGTTCTCTTGACAGCCTCGGGTCACTCTGTGCCCAGCTCTGCTGGCAGTTTGCCCACAGGGCGGTCACTGGGTGTGACTGCGGGAGCTTTCAGCTAGCATAGTAGCGCCGCGGACTAGTTGCCTGAGTAACTGTGGCTCTGTCGACACAAACTGCCGTCGCTTCCCGTGGCTGTAGGGCAGACATACCCTTCGAGGGATTTTCTTTGATCGTTATTCAGCAACGTGAACGTTCCGAGGATCGATAAATCTTATTCCTAACCTGTCCTCGTTACCTTTGAAAGATCCGCTTGTGGGTGATCAACCTCTGAGCGTTATCTGTGTCTCAGTTCGGTTCAAATTACAAAAATGGTTCCCATGCTTCTTTACTCTGCCGTGAGGCTGTCTGGCATGATTTCCCATGTTTTGTTTCTCCGTGCCACTAGTGTTGGGGGCTCTGTCCTTTTCCGAAAGTCAGCTGTCACCATTTCACAAGCGTCTCTCCCAGCTCCTGCGCTGATGCTTTTGCTCTGTATTTTGTTGCCAGTACGCCTTTAAAAAAACAGTGATGACGAAAGGAGGCCTTGAAATCCCCAAGAGCAAAGAGATCTCTCTTGGAGAATGGTAGGTACTTGCTGCCGGAGCACGAATTGGCTTTTGTCCATCTTAGAAGTTTTGCCATCTGGATCCTTCCCATGGCCTCGGAGAACTTGGTGCTGTTTTCCCATTTGACAGTGATTTCATCTTGCCTGTCTACAGCACCTAACATCCCAAAGTGCTTTACAAACTGAACCACAAACAATGCACACGGAAATGCAGCCACCTCTGGGGTGGGATGCAGCAGCTGCTTAACGGCACTGAGCAGCACCACCCAACAGTATGGGAAATGCACAAAGTGAGGAATCTGCCCAAGGAAATTATGGGAGTAGAATGTAATTCATGTTTGCAGGCTTAAGCCCTGTGTAACGCTGTGTTGTGAACATTCACCTCCACTGGACTTTGGCCAGACACTGAGGGGAAAGTGCCCCGTAATCCTTTCTGACCATTAGCATCGGGACCGTGGCTTTCCATCTCCCCTGAAGTCACCCTCTGGCATCAGTGGAGATACACTAGGGGTAAATTTGGCCCAGAGGCAGAGCTCCTGCTGCCTGCTCCACGCCCCCCGTCTCTTGCAGAGTAGGCTTCCTGGTGATCACCCTCCTCCGTTGCTTTGACCATCTTCGATTGGCACCATCTAGCCTCTCTCCCAAGAGGTCAGGACCGGATCCTCAGCTGGTATAAATCAGTGCAGCTCTGTGGACTTCACTGGTGCCACGCCGATTTACCTCAGCTGGGGATCCGGCCCTCTGTGTCCGAAACTCCCAGAGCCTTTCCCCTCCCTCCTGTGTTCAAGGTCTGGAATTCCCTGTGTCCTTTCATGGCAGGAAGGACCTGGGGAACGCCGAGGCGGGGCACTCATACACCTCCATCGAAGAGCTGAAGAACATCTGGATTCCCCATTCCATCCGGATGAAACTGACCAAGAACAAGGAGCTGGATGTCTGCAGCTGGAACGAAAGCGATGAGGTAACGGGTTCCCTGGCTCCGCCGGGGTCGAAAGTCCGTTCAGCGAGGTCAAGGGCAGAGAGAAGGAACTGCTGACCATGGCCACGCTTGTATGGGGAGCCAGCAGGCTCCCCCCGGCACGAGGGGGTTGGAGCGCCTGGAATGTTGAGGCTGGAGTGGAGATGGAACTCGCTCACCGAAGCGGGTCCCTGCGTGCTGGGGAGCAAAGCTGGGGAGGCCTGCGTTACCTTTTGCTGGTGCCAGGGGACCGCTCTGCCCCCACTGGCTGATGGCAGGACTTGGGCACGGTCGGGAGTGGCTCTGGCTTTGCCAGGCTCTGCGGGTTTGTGTCGTGGCCATGGGAGCTGCCTCTGCCAAGGTGATTTCCCTCGACCCGTCGCACAGGCTTCCTGTGTCCTGAGCCGCGTCCATCCGTGTCCTGGTCAGCCAGTTCTCAGCAGATTCATGTAACCGCCGGGGGTGGGGTCTTCCTTGCAGCTGAGCTCGTCCGATGACCAGGACTCGACGTACATGTACGACCTGATGGCCACCGTTGTCCACATTCTGGACTCCCGCACCGGGGGCAGCCTGGTGGGACACATCAAAGTAGGGGAGACGTATCACCAAAGGAAAGAGGTGAGCTGGCGAGCAGACCGAGCCCACCTCTCTCCCAGGCTGCCGCCCACTTGGACCCCAGCCCCCCCGGGGAACCCCCTCTTGGCTGGGTTCTTTCCCATGAGTGTCTCAGGAAGGGGGCCGTGTTCCAGAGGGGTTGGTGCCCGGGCCCCTGGATGGCTGCTGTGTTTGCCTAATAAATACTGCGCATGACCAAGGTTACAGACCAACCCGGCCTCTCTCTCACTCCCAGGGGGTCACGCACCAGCAGTGGTATCTCTTCAATGACTTCCTCATCGAGCCTGTGGACAAGGTAAGGAGCCTCATTCCGTGGGCAGCCCGAGTATCAGAATCAACCCTCAGGATGCCCCACTTCTCGTGGCACCGTGCGAACGGCCTGGCCAGGGAGGCAGCGTGGCCTAGTAGGCAGAGCACTGGACTGGGGCTCAGGGTACCTGGGTTCTCTTCCCAGCTCTGCCACTAACCTGCCGGGTGACCTTGGGCAAGTCACATCCCTGCTCCAGGCCTCAGTTTCCCCATCTGTGAAGCAGGAATAACGCTCCTGACCTCCACTTTCAGATCTGCTGAGGAGAAGAGCTAGGAGTTGTTATTAGGCCAAGCCAGGTCTAGCGCTCGGGAGATCCTGGTTCAGGCCCAGTCCTGGGTCTCCGGGTGCCGAAGAGGCAGCGTGATCAGCCCGCAGCGGCCGAGGAGAGGCTGCTGGTGCTCAACGCAGCTGGTTGCGTGTTTTACCAACTGCTGCTGCTGGGCTGTGAAGGGGGTGGGGGGCTGCGGCAGCAGCAGGGGACAGGCATAGACTTGGGCTTCCACCAGCCATCAGCTCCCTGTGGCTGTAAGTTGTCGTGTCTCCAGCTGCCCAGCGTGAGATCTGCCCATTCCCAGCTGGCCACGACTGTCCTGGCGCCATGGAGGTGACGCCCACGGTACCGGGGAGAGGGAGCCAAAAGGAAACCTAGACCCCTGTGTAGCCCACATGCGTGGTGGGGGCGGTGCGTGACACCTGTGATGGGACTGTGTGTTTCTAGGTGGCAGCGGGTTGGGGGTCTGAATTCGGGGCTGGGGAGCACGTGTCGGGGACAGGGACAGAGAGCGCCCCCTGTTGGCACGAGGGCTGGATTTAACCCTCCCCCCCACCCCCATTCATAGAATCCTTTGTAGCATGCAGGTGCTTAAAGCTCGTTAAGTTCTGCTGTGTCCTGCTTTGTGGGGTGTGTGGGGGAGGAAGCCCTTCTCGGAGCTCAGCCCCTGCCAGGCCAAGGCCCCCCAAGTTGTCCGTACACACGTCCCTCCCTCTGTCGCAGTGCGAGGCGGTGCAGTTTGACATGAGCTGGAAGGTGCCTGCCATCCTGTACTACGCCCGAAGGAACCTGCACGCCAAGTACAACCTGACCAGTGAGTGTCTGCGCGCAGGGCGGGGGGCGTGTTACGCGTCAGGGCTGCACCTGTGGCGCCCCGGGCTTGTCTTCGCTGCCCCCTTCAGCTCGGGTTACCCCACTGGAGCCAGCCCAGCTGCGAGGTTGTGTTAAGGGGATACTCTGTAAGTGTGTCCCTGTTGTGTACTAGCTGTGCCCTGCTTGGCCAGCCAGCTAGATCCAGTTTAAAGCACCACTTCCCTCGAGCTAAAGATTTGTGTGTGGAGGGGAGTCGGGTTAGGGGCAACCCCCGTGTCATGCCCCAAGCTCCCCACTGCGCCCTAGTGAGAGGGCATTAGGGGTAGTCCAGAACCAGGAAGTGAAACTGACCAGTCCCGCTCCAGCGTCCCAGTGAGATGAGAGACAGGAAGCAAACAAAGCAGTAGAATGGTGGGAAGGGGGCCAGACCCTCCGCTGGTGCAAATCAGCATCATTGGCTGCAGGGGAGCGCCGTTGTTTTCACATTCTCTCAGGTGTTCAACAATCCCCTAGAACGGCTTCTGCCAAGAGACAAAGAAGGGTCTCTAAAGGCCCCCCTGGGGGGAGCCGTCCCACCAAGAGCCTCGCTTGTCCTGTCCGCGTGGGTTGGGCCCCTGCTCTTGGGCACGAAGCCCTGCGTGCTGGGTTCGCTACAATAGACCCTGATGCCTTTTCCATCTGCGCACCCTGGTACGTGATGGGGCGAGGGCAGGAGACCCAGCTGGGGCCATACAGGCAAGGCAGCTGGAATTTCTCTGTCCATCTAGGCCCCAGCTCCACACCCCCTCTGGTAGGGCTGTATCCTCGGCACCCTCAGAAGCGTGTGTGTGACCCCTTAGAAATAGGTGCTAATTTTTGGATGGAGGACGATGGTCCCTGGCCCTTTCCCTCTGGAGGGCATTGTCTCCTTCACGTGCTCCAGCCGCCCCGAATGCCAGGCTGCACGTGGGATCCCAGCCTGGCCTCTTCTGCTGTGAATCCAGCAGCCAAGTGCCCCGTCTGATGTCGCGTTCTCTCTTCTCCCCCCTTTCCCCTACTGCCTCCAAGTCAAGAACCCGATCGAGGCCAGCGTGCTGCTGGCCGAGGCGTCCCTGGCTCGCAAGCAACGCAAGTGTCACGCCACCTTCATCCCCCTCATGCTGAACGAGATGCCCCAGGCGGGCGACCTGGTGGGACTGGACGCCGAGTTCGTCACGCTTAACGAGGTAGAGGCCGCAGCCGGGACGGACGTTGGCGTTTGGCTGGGGGGGGGTCGGGCGAGAGATGGAGCCGTGGGGTCCGGAGCCGTTCTGCTGGGGTCTAGCAATGGCCAGAACCACGGGAAGTCCCGATGGCTGAGGCCTGGCTCCCTAGGGAGGGGGCAGCGAGGGCTGGGGGGGCTTGCCCTGCCAACGGCTCCTTTGACCCTGTGCAGGAAGAGGCCGAACTGCGCAGCGACGGCACCAAATCCACCATCAAGCCCAGCCAGATGTCCGTGGCCAGGATCACGTGTGTGCGAGGCCAGGGCCCCAATGAGGGGATTCCCTTCATCGACGACTACATCTCCACCCAGGAGCAGGTACCTGCCATGGGCTTCCTGGCTGAGGGGGCTCCCTGACACTGCCTGCCCCCTGCCCCCCACCAGGAACTCACTGCCCCCACCCCCACTGTAGTCACCGGCCCTCTCCCCACCAGCCATCACCAGCACCCCCCCCCCCCATGTGCCTGTGATCACCAGCCCCTCCCCTTGCAGGTGGTGGATTACCTGACCCAGTACTCGGGAATCAAGCCGGGCGACCTGGATGCTAAGATCTCCTCCAAGCACCTCACCACACTCAAGTCCACCTACCTGAAGCTGCGCTTCCTCATCGATGTCGGGGTGAAATTCGTGGGCCACGGGCTGCAGAAGGACTTCCGGGTCATCAACCTCATGGTGACTGTCCCTTTGTAAAAGCCCGGGACATTTCTCAGCCCCCGCAGCAAACACGCCTTCAGCTCCCTTCCTGAGTGGAGTTTTCCTCTCCCCCCATGGGGGCGTGCTCGCAGAACCCAGGGGGCCGGCGGATACGGGTGAAGGACTGGGCAGTGTGATTGCCAGGGGAGGTGGAGTTGTGTCTTGGGTGGATGACTAGGGTGGAGGGTGATGATGGCATATGGGGGACAGGTTGGGGGTGGGCTGTGTGGGTTGGATGGGGGAGCCAGACCTGTATACTCTGGGTGGTCAGACACTCTCTGCTCCCCCAGGTGCCCAAGGACCAGGTGATTGACACCGTGTATTTGTTCCACATGCCGAGGAAGAGGATGATTTCTCTGCGCTTCCTTGCCTGGTACTTCCTGGGTTAGTGGAAACGCCTAGATCGCAATTGGCCCAGCCAGGCAGGGCTGCACGGGAGCCCCAGACGGACGCCGGCCCCATCGCCCGGGTACAGGGCAGCACTGGCTGCTTGTGATGTCGCTCAGAGACGAAGAGCACCTCCGGCCCCACCCCGCTTCTGGAACTCTGAGCTGGTCTGGAGCTCGGGACTGGACCACTGGGGATGGGGGCTGCTGCTGCGAGTCGGGATTGAAGGGCATCGGTAGAGTGGTGTGTGGGGAGGCCAGGACAGGAGGGGCTTGGGTTGAGATTCAGTCCATCAGCAGAGCTGGTGTGGGGATGGGAGCAGGGGGCTCCCAGTCAGGACTGAGGGACAGTGACGCCTGTATTCATCAGCAGAACGGGGAGGAAATCCCGTTGTGTGGGTTGGGGCGGGGGCTGTAGTGCCCTCTCTGACTGGAACCCTCCCTGCATCCTCCAGACCTGAAAATCCAGGGCGAGACTCATGACAGCATCGAGGATGCCCGCACGGCCCTGCAGCTCTACAGGAAGTACCTGGAGCTGAGCAAGAACGCCACGGAGCCGGACGACTTCCGCAAGGTGCTCAAGGGCCTCTACGAGAAGGGCCGCAAGATGGACTGGAAGGTGCCCGAGCCAGACAGCCAGAGCAGTCCCAAAAGTAAGGCGCTGCCCCTCCTCTGTGTGCAGTGAGCGAACCCCCGGAGCGCCTGTGCTCGCAGGTCTCCCTCCGTCGCGGAGCCGAGACCGAACCTGAGCGCTCGGCGGGCAGCAAGTGTCCACACGCTCTGCTCCTCTCGCTGCAGCTCCGTGCTGTTCCCCGCCAGAGTCCTGGATTCGGTCCGAACACCGGGCTGGGACTCCCGGCAGCTCCCTGCTCCTGTTCTGCGCTGGGGCGTGGGGCCTGGCGCGAGCCCCTCGGTGACCCGCGCGTGTTTGTGTCTCTGGCAGATGCTGCGGTGTTCCCGGCCGTGCTAGGGCTCTGACCCGGCGAGACCCCGCTCTGTCCCCCTGCGTGTTCTCTGCTACCGCTCAGCCCCGGGCCCCGACCGGTCCGTGACCGCAGATCACACAGAAAACAAATGTGGATTTCAAAACAAGGGACGAGCCAGGCGTGCCCTGGGGACCCTGACACCTGCTCCTGTCCCAGCCCTAGCTGCGGGGGCACCACGAGCTACCTGCTGGCCAGGATCCCGCTTCAGTCAGTCACTGCTGGCATGGCTCCAGAGGGCCACATCTGCCTCCAAATCTCCTGCCAGCCGCCCCGTCGCCCTTCCAAGCAGGGACAGCTGAGGGTGCGTCTCCTTCACCATCACACGTGCACACGGCACTTCCACATGCGTCCCGGGGCCATCGGCCAAGCCCCTGGGCTTCTGGGTATTTTCTCTAAAAGCTGTGCGAAGCAGGGAGGGGTGAGGATTGGCCTCCAGAATTTACTTTGCGCCCCCCCCCCCCCCATTGGGCGTGTCACTGTGTCGTCTCGTTACCAGCCTGTTGCTTTACTGGGGGGTGCATTGTTGAGGCAGGCCTGGCTGGCTAAACTCTCCCGGAGCTGCTGGCCAAGTTCCCGGACTGTGACCGGCTGCAGCCCAGTGCCCGCTCCGGTGAGAATGTCAAGTGGACGAGTGGCAGGACGAAGATGCCCTGCGCTCGCCTTGTCCCGGCATCAGCACCAAGAGGCACTGGCGTGTAGGGATGCCGGGCTGTGCCAGGAAGCCAGTCAGAGCAGCAGCGTGAGGGTCTGCTCCATCCACGCTGGGCTGGCAGGATCACGCGTAGATCCCAGCTGGGACTCGGCCCTGGGATCAGCGGAGTCGCCCCAGAGCTGGCTCTGTCCCCTTTGCACCCTCTGGTCTTTTTAACTCCCCCTCCCCCTGTATTGTGCGAGGTCTGAGGTGCGCTCGGCCATCTCTGGCATGTACCAAATTCATAAAGTGGCCAGCCGGTGCCTTCAGCATCTGCCTGTGGTCCTGTCTCCTCCTTTCTCGTTGGTTGATGGTTCTGCCCTGGCCTTTGCCCACTGCTGATCCCAAAGTGCTTTACCGGGCTCCCCCGCTCCAGTGTTACCCCCTCTTGGACAGAGGGAGTTGGGGGGGGTCACGTATCCCCCCAGGGTCCCGCTGGGAGCCGAAATTGAACTCGGGATCCTGCGCCAGCCACTGGACCGCGCTGTCTCTCCGAGAGCAGCCAGAAAAACGTAATGGGGCGTGTAACGAGTGGCTGCAGCTGTGTGCACCCCCCAGCCTCCGTGTTTGCCTGCGTTGGGGGCATTGCGCAGAAGAATGCCTGGCTCTGTGCTCCATGGGGCTGCTGTGCAGAGAAGCCCTCGGCATTCCTGCTTTGAAGACATCGCGGTCAGGCGCGTCCCGCTCCTGCCAGGGCCGGGAGAGTGACGGTTCGGGCCTGGGACCCTCCGGGCTCACGCTGCAAACCCGGGTTCTGCAGCGAGAACAAGGGGCTGGGAATTCCTGCTCAAACCAGCCCCCGTCTTCGCAGACATTCAGCACAGCGAGCAGCGAGCCAGCTCCCGGCCGGGAAATCCATCCCCGCAAACAGGCCACAGTGCTCCCCTGAGGTGACAACCCCTGTCCCCAACCACCCCCGCCTAGGCCAATGGGACGAGATGCTCCCCAGCGCAAGGAGGGTGGGGGGTAAAAACTGAAGCGCAGAGGAAGGAGTAGGGAGGCGCTTACAGGTGAGCCAGTGAGTCTGAGGTTAGGGGAGGCTCTTCCAGACCTCAGGGGCTGCAGAGCAGGAGACCCGGCCCCCACCATAGGCAGGGGAGGTGTGGGGGGGGGCAGGGAGAGGGAGCTGGTGCAAATCTGGAGTTTGAGAACCAGGAAGGCAGGGCTGAGCTGGCTGGGAGGTGATGCAGCCACCTCGGGGGAGGAGCGGGGACAGATCCTGAACAGCGCCCAGCGCAGGAGCCAGGAGAACAAGACTCCTGCAGGAGGGGGGAACGAGTTCAGAATGTTGTCACCAGCACTGGACTTTGGCCAGGCCAGCGGGGTTAGTGCCTCCATTTGTGGAAAGCCCGGCAGCCCGGTTGGGTTTTTGCATTTCCCTGGAAACGCGCCACCTCACAGCATCCTGGGGCATGCATGACTCAAAGGAAGGCAAGGAATCACCTACTGACTCAACAGCTTCCCATCATCCCTGGGTTTTCCCCGCTGGTCTCCCCTCCCCGCTTAGCTCCCGAGCTGGGACACCCACCAGCTCTGGTGGGGGGCGGCTGGGAGCGTGGCTGGCTCCAGACCCCCCTCCCCAGCTGGAACTGCTACGGTCACTGCTTGGTCCCTAACAAACTAAGGTGGCTCTGGGCACATGCCTGGGGATTGTTGGCAGGAAGTTTTGCTGAGACAGTGAGGTTTTGTGTCCGTCATCTTGGTGAATCCAGTCACTCTACCGGGGGCTGGCGGGCAGGGGGAGGCCGAGCGCGGCGATAACGGCTCGGGGGAACGCTCTGTCTCTCTCCCAGGACAGAGACGCTGCGGATCCAACTGACAGCAGGAGATTCAACCTGCCTGGAGCATCCCTGATCACAGTGCATCAGAACATGGCAGCCATCCAGGTGAGTCTCTGGCCTGTCTCCGGGAATAGAAGCCCCTTAAAAATGGGGAGCCAAGAACCCCTGGAGATTGAGCACAGACAACAGGGACCAAGGAAAAGGAGGGAGTCTAGTCATTAGCGCAGATTGGCTGGTAGCCAGGACTCCTGGGTTCTGTTTGTGGCTCAGGGAGGGGAGTGGGGTCTAGTGGGTCGGGTTGTGCTGGAGCCAGGACTCTGGTTTTCAATTCCCAGCTCTGGGAGGGTGGAGTCTAGTGGTTAGTGCAGGGGGATCCAGGATTCCTGGGTTCCATCTCTGGCTCTGGGAGGGGGAGTGCAGTGGTTAAAGCAGGGGCTGCTGAGAGCCAGGGCTCTTGGCTTCGTATTCCAGCTCTGCCACTGACAGGCTCCATCGCCTTGGGCAAGTCCCTTCCTCTTTCTGTGCGTGTGGGGACTGTCCGTACAACAGGGCTAATCCACCCTTCCCAGTGGGGATCCTGAGGAGTCCCTGCTGCGAGGACAGGGCCAGGCTGGCTGTAGATCTCTGCAGCCATCTCTCGTCTCCTCCATCCCTGTCCACACACAGCCCCCGTTCCTGCCCCATAGCACTATCCTCCTCCCGCCCCAGCAGCACCTGTCGACCCCCTGAGCCTCGGGGGAAAGGCCCACATCATTCCAAGCGGGCTGGGCCGGCTCCCCCTTGCTTATCAGCCTCCCCATGGAAAGCGAGGGATAGGGCAGGTGGGGCACAGAATTAGGGCATGTCTACACTGGGGGGAGGAGGGCTTGCCCTGAAGTCACTGGATATCCACAGGGATCTCCTGTGGGGGAGCATTACCAACCCAAGCCAGAGGAGTAGGCCCCAAAGTTTGCCTGAGAGGAAAGTTCAGCCATCCAGCCTGAGCTGCTGCCAGGAGGTGCCCACTTCCTACCCCCCACCCTCAGAGCAGGGTTGTGCCCCCATGTCTGCCCCATCTGCAACCCCCAAGCCCCCTCCCCAGCCCTACACCCCCTATTACCTCCTCCCAGCTGCAACCCCCATACCCCCTTCCCCCAGCTGCAATCCCCACATCCCCTTCCCAGCCCTACACTCCCCATGCCCTCCTCCCAGCTGCAACCCCCCTCCCCAGCCCCACACACCCCCAGCTGCCACCCCTATGCCCTCCTCCCAGCTGCAACCCCCATGCCCCCTCCCCAGCCCTACACCCCTATATACCCCCTTCCTCCAGCTGCAACCCCCCCCAGCCCTACACCCCATATACCCTCCCCCCAGCTGCAACCCCCCTCCCCACACCCACACCCCCCAGCTGCCACCCCCACACCAGCCCTACACCCCTATATACCCTCTCCCCATCTACAACCCCCCTCCCCAGCCCCATACCCCTTTTCCCCAGCCCCACACCCCCATATACCCTCCCCCCAGCTGCAACCCCCATATACCCGGTCCCTCCGCCCAGCTGTGTAACTTCCCTGCCCCGCCCGCGCCTGTTGACCGTGGCCCCGCCCCGCCGCGCAGGCCCCGCCCCTTGCCCGGCTGCTGCTCACGTGGAACCTAACGCCACGCGAGCTGGGGCCTCGCTGCGCGCCCGGGGTCCTGCCGCCGCCTTAGCTGCCCGCGGCGGTGCCTGTGCCCGGGCCGCCCCACCGGAGGGGCCCTGGCAGCCGCTGCCGGGGCCGGAGAGACGCCGGCCCGGCTCCGCCCCTCACCGGATCCCCGGGCTGGGGCCGCGGGGCGACGGCGGCGGAGCGCGGCGGGGCAGGCGGGCGGCGGGGCAGCCCCGGGGGGGCTGGGGCTCGGGAGCGGGCGGACTCAGCGCCCGCCGGAGGAGCGGCGGGGCCGGGACAGGGCTCAGGTGCGGGGGCTCCCCGGGGTCCCTATAGGCGATCTCTGTACGGTGGGGGGGGGCTCTATAGGGAGAGGGGTCCCTATATGGTGTATGGGGGGCTCTATAGGGGAGAGGGGTCCCTATATGGTGTATGGGGGGCTCTATAGGGGAGTGGGGTCCCTGTACGGTGTATGGGGGGCACTGTGTGGGGGGCTCTATAGGGGAGTGGGGCCCCTATACGGTGTGTGGGGGCTCTATAGGGGAGTGGGGCCCCTATACGGTGTGTGGGGGGCTCTATAGGGGAGTGGGGCCCCTATACGGTGTGTGGGGGGCTCTATAGGGGAGTGGGGCCCCTATACGGTGTGTGGGGGCTCTATAGGGGAGTGGGGCCCCTATACGGTGTGTGGGGGGCTCTATAGGGGAGTGGGGCCCCTATACGGTGTGTGGGGGGCTCTATAGGGGAGTGGGGCCCCTATACGGTGTGTGGGGGGCTCTATAGGGGAGTGGGGCCCCTATACGGTGTGGGGGGGGCTCTATAGGGGAGTGGGGCCCCTATACGGTGTGGGGGGGGCTCTATAGGGGAGTGGGGCCCCTATACGGTGTGTGGGGGGCTCTATAGGGGAGTGGGGCCCCTATACGGTGTGTGGGGGGCACTGTGTGGGGGGCTCTATAGGGGAGTGGGGCCCCTATACGGTGTGTGGGGGGCCCTGTGTGGGGGGCTCTATAGGGGAGTGGGGTCCCTATACGGTGTATGGGGGATGCTGTGTGTGGGGCTCTATAGGGGAGTGGGGTCCCTATACGGTGTATGGGGGCTGTGTGGGGGGCTCTATAGGGGAGTGGGGTCCCTATATGATGTATGGGGGGCCCTGTGTGGGGGGCTCTATAGAGGAGAGGGTCCCTATATGGTGTATGGGGGCTCTATAGGGGAGTGAGGTCCCTATACGGTGTATGGGGGGCCCTGTGTGGGGGGCTCTATAGAGGAGAGGGTCCCTATATGGTGTATGGGGGGCCCTGTGTGGGGGGCTCTATAGGGGAGTGGGGTCCCTATACGGTGTATGGGGGGCCCTGTGTGGGGGGCTCTATAGGGGAGTGGGGTCCCTATACGGTGTATGGGGATGCTGTGTGTGGGGCTCTATAGGGGAGTGGGGTCCCTATACGGTGTATGGGGGCTGTGTGGGGGGCTCTATAGGGGAGTGGGGTCCCTATATGGTGTATGGGGGGCCCTGTGTGGGGGGCTCTATAGAGGAGAGGGTCCCTATATGGTGTATGGGGGCTCTATAGGGGAGTGAGGTCCCTATACGGTGTATGGGGGGCCCTGTGTGGGGGGCTCTATAGAGGAGAGGGTCCCTATATGGTGTATGGGGGGCCCTGTGTGGGGGGCTCTATAGGGGAGTGGGGTCCCTATACGGTGTATGGGGGGCCCTGTGTGGGGGGCTCTATAGTGGAGTGGGGTCCCTATACGGTGTATGGGGGATGCTGTGTGTGGGGCTCTATAGGGGAGTGGGGTCCCTATACGGTGTATGGGGGCTGTGTGGGGGGCTCTATAGGGGAGTGGGGTCCCTATATGATGTATGGGGGGCCCTGTGTGGGGGGCTCTATAGAGGAGAGGGTCCCTATATGGTGTATGGGGGCTCTATAGGGGAGTGAGGTCCCTATACGGTGTATGGGGGGCCCTGTGTGGGGGGCTCTATAGAGGAGAGGGTCCCTATATGGTGTATGGGGGGCCCTGTGTGGGGGGCTCTATAGGGGAGTGGGGTCCCTATACGGTGTATGGGGGGCCCTGTGTGGGGGGCTCTATAGGGGAGTGGGGTCCCTATACGGTGTATGGGGGATGCTGTGTGTGGGGCTCTATAGGGGAGTGGGGTCCCTATACAGTGCATGGGGGGACCTAAGTCTAGGGTGCTCTAAGGGTGTGTGTGAGGGGGGCTGACTAGGCAAGTGGGGGGGCTTTAAACAGGGTTCTATAGGGGCATCTGGGTTGGGGGGTCCCTATGGAGATCTCTGTAGGATGTATGGGGGTCCTGGGCTTGGGGGGGCTGTCTAGGGGTGTAACAGGGAGCTAGAGAGGCCTCTGGGGACCTCTGAGGGGGCAGAGAGTGGGGGCCCCTGACAGGAAGTGGGGCACACTGGGGAACAGGTTACAGACCCATGGAATGAGGGTGTCAGCTGGCCCTCCCCTGCCCCCCAAGGCTCCACGATGGGCTGTTGTTCCCTTCTGTCCTGGGGGGATGCTGTGACTCCCCAGGGCTGGTGGAGGGGACCTGCAGGCACTTGGTTAGGTTCTGTAGGATGCCCTGGGAGAAGGGCCACTGACCGATCCCAGTAACCAGCAAAGAGCAGCTACAAACTGCCAAACGCTGTGGCCTCCGGCCCGCCACACAGTCCCTGTTTTGTGCTCACAGCCTGAGCCCAGTGGACAAACAGGGAATGACTGTGCCACGGAGCCCTTGGTGCTGTAAATACTGGCCCAGTGTGATGGGTTGGGCTGTTGGGGCAGGGCAGATCTACCGGGGGGTATAGCAGGATT
Source organism: Chrysemys picta bellii (assembly GCF_011386835.1). NCBI lineage: Eukaryota > Metazoa > Chordata > Testudines > Emydidae > Chrysemys > Chrysemys picta. Next base: position 13,003,158 of record NC_088812.1, on the reverse strand, counting down.
CGGTAGGGCGGGGATCCCAGGCTAAGTTCTTTGTTGCTCTGCTGTAGCAGGGCCCTTCCTGGCTAAGTCAAAGGAAGCCACCCTCAGGCTGGCGTAAGCACGGAGGTTATAATGGTACAACTATACTAGTCAAATCAGACCAGTGTTAGACACGTCTCCCAGCCCCTAGAGGGGCCGGTGTCGGAACCGGGAGGGATTCGCTGTAGCAGAAGCAGTTTGCTTTGGGTTTCCACAGAGTGCCTGCTGGACCGGGGAGGCCCCTCGTGGCTGAGAGGAGGAGCACTATCTGGAAGCACTGCAGGTCACTGTGCCAGCCTGCGGGGAAGATGAATGGCTGGGTTTCACACACACTCTGCCTGTCCGTCATCCTGGTGTCCCTGTTGAACAATGTCCTTGCTTGGAGTAGTCAGGATCTCCATTGTGGAGGTAAAGGGGGCGTTCCCAGCTCGGTTGCTGTGTAGCATTTGCACCCCAGGCCTCAGTTTCCCTATCAGCCAAACGGGGATTGGGTTAGTTAACGCTAAGTAAGTGCAAATTATCGTTAGGGCAGCCGATCCTCTCTCAGGCTCTGACTCCATTGGGCCAGGCACAGGGCAGACCCTTAGAAAGAGACCAGCTTAGTCGCTGCTCCCCGACGGGCCGTGCACTATCGAACTGTTGTTGCTGACGTGCCCAGGGCTGCAGGGGGCAGGTCGGGTAACTGCCCTTTGCTTCTCTCCCTCTGATTCACCATGTGTGACTTCTCCTCTCTAGCTTGTCGGGCCCTGGTGGACGAGCTGGAGTGGGAGATCTCCCAGGTGGACCCCAAGAAAACTATCCAGATGGGGTCGTTCCGTATCAACCCGGACGGCAGCCAGTCGGTCGTAGAGGTAGGGTGTCTTGCGTTGCCCCGCCTGGTGCCTCTCTCCAGCCCTGGGGTGGCAGGTGGATGGCTGAAGGATCAGGTGGCTGTAGAGCCCGACTGGAAATAAGAGCCAGGTGTTGCGGGGAGAGGGACGGAGCAGGGACGGGGCTCTGAAGATCCCACTTAATTCATTTTCCTCCCCCCGAAAGACTCCAAGGTGGGCAGAGCCACCCACTGGATGCTGGTAGCCACGGAAGGGGGGTTCCTGTTCTGATTGCAGACGCTGCACTATGAAGCCAGTTTGTGACGGCCGCGAATGGCTCCTCTGTGGTAGCAACGTTTGCTCTAGAGAGGCAGCATTGGCTGATGTCGCAGGCGGCTGGCACCCAGGACTCCTGGGCTTTTCTGTTCTTGGGAGAATTTGTGGGCAGGCGGTGGACTGGGAGTGGGGACTCCTGGGTTCTGTGCAGAGCTGCCCCTCTGGCTCACTGCCTGACCTCGGCCAAGTCGTCTTGCCTCTGCGTAAAGAGCGGCTAGCACTGTCGCTGCTCCCAGGGCGGCTCGGCTAATGCCTGCAAAGCACGGTTATGACCGGGTTGGAGCTCGGGTGCTGCGGCTGTCTCGTGGGTGAGTGGCGAGGTGAGTGCTGGCCTAGCGTGTCGGATCGCTGCGATTCTGCCCAGGTGCCCTACGCCAGATCGGAAGCTCACCTGACGGAGCTGCTGGAGCGGGTCTGTGAGAAGATGAAAGAGTATGGGGAGAAGGTGGATCCCTCCACCCACCGGAAAAGCTACGTCCGCGTGATCTCCCACGACGGGACCAAGATGGACCTTTCTGAGACCAAAATGGACGGGGATGTGACGACCCGCCTGAAGTTTGCGGTGAGTGCAGAGGCGCTGGGCGTGCGTGGGGCTCCCCCGATGGAGCTCAGCTGCCAGTTGAAGGGGGAACCTTGCTGACTTTTGACTCTCAGCTGCAGTAGCCCCCGCCCTGCTGGTGCTGGGCACCGGTGGATGAGTGGGAGATACCAGGCTGCTCTCACTAGCAACCCCCCAGGGCTTAACCCTGACCCTTCTTCCTGGACTGCAGAGCGCTGACACCCCCCCACACACACACGCACTGCCTGACCACTGTGCTTTGCCACCGCAGAGCAAGCCATGCGCAGGTGGGGCTGGGGCTACGTAGAGCAGGGCCCAGCCGCATTTCTCCTCTCTGTCATTGCTGCCCTGTGCAACCCGAGTGCCAGGGGAGGCAGGATGCAGGTTTTCTGACACTCTCTGACTCCCGTTGCAGTGCGAGAGGATCGCCGAGGAGTATGAAGATGAACTCATTGAATTCTTCTCCCGTGAGACCGACAACGTCAAGGATCGGCTCTGCAGCAAGCGGACCGGTAAGTGAGGCTCTACTGCGGCTTGGGGCGGGGGGCTAGTCAGACAGGGAACATCAGAACGGCCACACTGGGTCAGACCAATGGTGTCCAGCCCGTGTCCTGTCTGCCGACAGCGGCCAATGCCAGGTGCTCCAGTGGGAATGAACAGAACAGGGAATCATCGAGTGATCCATCCCCGGTTGCCCATTCCCAGCTTCTGGCAAACAGAGGCTAGGGACACTTCAGAGCATGGTTTTGCTAATAGCCAGTGATGGACCTATTCTCCACGAACTTATCTTTTTTGAAGCCTGGTATATTGGCCTTCACAACATCCTCTGGCATCCTCTACAGGTTGACTGTGCGTTGAGTGAAGAAATACTTCCTTTTGTTGGTTTAAAACAAACAGAGCCTGGAGGCTTTCGTTCGCCTCTGGATGGCTGCCTGGAGGCCAAGCCCAGCCAGCAGCCACCACTCTAGGAGTGAGATGGTCCCTTTGGCAGGGCGCAGGGACGGGGAAGAATTAGCCAGGATACCACGGCTGGTCCCCTGTACTCAATCAATGTTATTCCCCACTTCCCATCATGCACCAGTGCTGTAGCATCGCTGGTTCAGGCTGGCTGCTGCGCTCCAGCCCAAAGGAAGCTGCCTTCCAGTGATGGGGAAAGTGATCCCTCTGCATCATGGTCCATAAGTTTCATTGAGACGTGGAGTCGCCCACCCATGAGGCCTGGGGAGGCAGCTGGGTGTTGGATTCATCCGCGCCCCCTTTCCCACAATCGCACCTTCCTTCGCCAGTTCTTCCCCCCCGAGATGTCGATTTAAGGCACCTCCCTTCTGCGGTTTTTTGTTCGTTTGTTTGTTTTTAATTTGGACAGCCTCCCGTTTTATGCTGGTTCTCGGAATCAGTGAGCTCATTAAACAGCCAAAACAAGAAACGTGCCGCTGAGCTGTGCTGACTGCTGAAAAGTGGGGCGGAGTGGGGCTTGCTCACATGGGCGAGGTGCTGGGCTGGGCCTCGGGAGATGTGGGTCCAATTCCTGCCTCTGCTCTAGACCTTGGTCGAGTCATGTCCCCACTCTGTGCCTCGGTTTCCCCATCTATAACACAGGGATGCCACCTCCCTGTCGTAGAGTGCTGGCTAACTCCCCAGATACTCTATTGAGCACTAGAGAGGAGCCATTACAAAAAACTATTCATAAACCCGAAGGAAAGTAAGAAAGGAACTAACGATACTTAGCTGTTAGCCAGCGCACTTCGTGCATAGACCTCAAAGTCCTTCACAAAGGACAGATGGGGCCATTAGCCCCATTTTACAGATGAGGAAACTGAGGCAGAGTCATGTTGACTTGCCCAGGGTCCCCCAGCAGATCAGCGGCAGGGCTGGGAATAGAGCGGAGGTCTCCTGATTCCCAGTGCAGTGCCCTACCCACCGGACGCTGCTCCTGGCTCTCTTATCCTGCAGCCGCTGGGTCACTCTCCGTCCCGCAGCCGTTTTACGTAGGCTGTGATCTGAGTCTAACTTCCACGGTCTTACGCATTTGTCAGTAACTTGCCCTCCCATCCCCTGGCCTCTCCTCGCCCTGGGGGTGTCAAACCCTCTCCAGAGACCTGCTGGGGATCTGGTGCGAGGGCTCTGCAGCAGTGTCCCGGCTCCGGGGGCTCGCTGCTCCCCCCGAGGCCTGCAAGTCAGAAGATGTGTTTCACGCTGCCTTGTCTAACCGCCTCCAGCTGGTGCCAAGCGTTCCTGAGGTCCCACAACCAGCCCAACCTCATCTGCGCCGGGGATTCTCATTGTCTGCCAAGAGCAGTGACGGGATTGGAGCAGCCGATTGCTGGGTGCTATTGAGGGACTGATTTCCCCAGCCCGCTAAGTTGGTTTTGGATGGCAGCCCTGGGTGCCGCCTGACCTTTGTTCGTTCTTGTCCAAGCTGTTGCAAAGGGACCCTGGCTTTACACCTCCGTCCTTGTGTCTCCCTGGACCTGCACACCCGATAGCTCTGCGTGTCTCTGCGCTGTCTGGGTCAAAGGCCGACTTCGACAGCTCTGTTCAAACAGCCGCGTTTTTCATGAGCCACTAACTAAAGTGTGAATGGTCGGGGTGGGGGGAATGAAGTGTTCTCCCCCCCCCCCCCCCCGGAGGTCACTGCTGTGCCAGCCAATCCCTGTTCTCTGGCCGGCAGCCAGAGCTTTCAGTCCTCACGTGAGCAGCCGCCTTGTCCTTGGGCTGCACAGCCAGCTGGCCCCTGCAGTCAATGGCTGAGAGTCCCATGGTCTCCTGTGCTCGCCACCTCTAGGAGGGATGACCTGCCTCTGGGAACATGAACGAGAGTCTTAAGTTGTCGATCCCATGTCAGGGTGTTAGCCCAGTGTCCTGGCCACGTCCCAACGAGGCAATTATTTCCCGCCCCGGTTCATTCGCCTACAAACTGCTGCTTTTCTTTCAAGACCGAGGCACTGTGATACTGTACCGCGTTGAACAGCTGCTACGTCCCACCCCAGAGGTGGCTGCATTTTAGTGAGGATGAAATTATCCTCCAGGTAGATTGAGCTTTGGTGTGAAAGATGCTAGAAATGCTGCGGTCAGCAAAGCGGCTGTGAGCCAGTCTGTGGTGTTTGGAATCATACAGACGGAGGCGCATATGGGAATCCTCTTGCATGTTAAAAGGGACCGGGAAGCTGCAGACTTCCCCGGCCAGGGGCTGCTAAGCCAGTTGGAAAGGGAAATGCTTGTGGTAGCCGCTGTCTGTTTCCTACAAGTGGATAGAAATGTTACTGACGATCTGATCTGGAGACTGGCAGCAAAATGCTTAGACTGTAAACTCTGGGGCAAAGCCAATTGTCTGCAGGTGCAGGAAACTCTCACAACGGGGCCTAATCCCTGCTTTGTGGCCTCGAGGTGCTACTATAATGTAAATAATACAGGGACATTCAGTGCGATCGAAAGGCACAAATTCCCAGCTGAGAAAAGGAAGTGCTTTTTACACACGGCACAGTTAGCCGGTGGAACTCATTGCCACAAGATCAAATTGTGTAAGGAATGTGAGCTCTGTTGCTTCACTGCATGAACCAACCTCTAACTGGCGAGGGGTGGGGGCGGGGGGACAGGAGGAGATTGTCCCACAGCTGCCTCCTGCAGGGTTCTTACCCTTCCTCTGGAGCAGCTGGTGCTGGACACTGGATTGGTTGGACCTCCGCTCAGATCCAGTCTGGGAAGTCCCATGTTCTAACGGTGTGTGCTTGTATGCGTAGATCTGTGCGACCATGCCCTGAACATCCCCCATGATGAGCTGTGAAGCGCGAAGGCCTGGATCAAACTGGACATCCCCTGTAGTGGACTCCTCCCCTGCCCGCCGGCATTGCCCTGGGACCCTCGCTGTGTGTCACCCGGAAACCCCAATCTTTGCTTGGGGAGGAAAGCAGACAGCAGCTTCCTTCGGAGGGAAAGACATTGTCCTTCTCCTGCCCCCTCGGGATCGCTTGACTTTCAATCTGCCTTTAGGCTGTCGATGTTTCCTCCCTCGCCCCTTCCCCGAGGAGATGGACAGATGTTCCTGTAGGGTCCTGAGTCTGGATTTGACCCCTCCTCCCCCTGCCCAATTACTCTGGTGCTTTTATGTTTTATTTATTTTGGTTGAGCTTCCACCGTACCGGTCTTGGGGTGGGAGTGTCAGCTCTTGGGAAGAGGAAGGGGGGCCAGGAACCAGGACTTCTGGGTTCTGTTCCAGCTCTGAGAGGAGATGCTCTCTGGGGGGCAGAACCAGGCATGGGCATCAGGACTCCGAGTTCTAGACGGGCTGGTGGAGTGAGACCTCCCAGGTTTTATTCTGAGCAGCAATGTAGTCTAGTGGCTACAGTGCTGGGGCAGGATTCAGGACTTGGGATCTGTTCTGGCTCTGACGCTGTCTCACTGTGACCGTGGGCAACTCACTTCTCTGTGGCTCTTCTGAAGAGTGCGGGGGAAGGGGACTGCACTGAGACTTCTCCACCATCATCCGTCCAAAGGGGACACTTCCAGCCGCCAGCAGCAGGACTTATTGAGCTCCAATGACCCGGCCGAGTCGGCGCTCTGCTAGCAACGTCTGCACGCGCAGGGTGGAGGGATCCGGTTTTCCAGGGGGAGTCGTGTTACTTTGAAGGGCTTGTTTTTAAATGTCTCAGGTCTGTTTCCTGAGGACCTCTTTCTAGGCTGCAGATCGCTGTGATCTCTGGCGCAGGGCAGGAGAATAAACCTCTAGCCACGCTGCAGTTGGAACTGCTCGCCATGGTCCTGTTTCCCTGGGCAATGAGGGGTAGATTCATAGACTCTAGGACTGGAAGGGACCTCAAGAGGTCATCGAGTTCAGTCCCCTGCCCTCATGGCAGGACCAAATACTGTCTAGACCATCCCTGATAGACAGGGGCAGGGGTGGTTAGTCTGAGCAGTGGGTTCTGAGGGGCCCCTTTGGGGTTTAGTCCATGGGGCAGTTTCCAGCACTGTATCCCTGTCCACGACAGACAGGGCGAGGAGGGGAAGCTGTTAGCAGCTTCAACTATGCGGTGGCGACATAGCGAACACCGAGGCAAGGATGGTGCCAGGGTTAAGCAGTGCCATGAACCAGCATTTCCACCAGTTCTTGCTCTCGCTATGGGTGTGTGTGTGTGCGTGTGCAGGACTTCTGCAGCTCTAATGGCTGTTAAGTGATACACACATCTGGTGCCCAGGCTGGGGGGAGAGGGGTGCCCCTGCTACCCATTCTTGCCAGGGGTGACCGAGTGAAAGCTGCTGTTAATGGCCCCAAAGGGCCAGCTCTGACCGGGGGTATGTGATGAACATGGAGGAACTCGGGCACATATGACCTTTCCCTGGCCAGGGGGGCAGACGCCCAGGGTCATGTCCACCAGGGCAGGTAACGAGGGTCCCTTGGTCCAGTTTCCACTGGAAGAGAACATGGCTGAAGCATAAGGAGCTTGGGGTGGGGTGTTTTTTTTTTTTTTTGCCTTTGGGACCTACTGCACCAGCCGGACCCTCCATTTATACATTGTGCCTGGAGTGGGGGAATGAGGGCCCTGACCCCCCAGTCCCTCTTCCTGCACAGCCCTGTGCTGGCTTGGGGTTGTGGCTGCACCATCAGCCACAGCTCGGAGCGGCTCTGAACGGCCTCCGGGCTGGTGCCTTCAGTTCCTGGCTGTTCAGGGAAGGGTTGAGCACAGGAAAAGTCCTTCCAGAGGCCAGTCCTGGGAGGAGCTCTCGCGCAGTTAATCTTGAACAATGGCCCAGGCTCTCTTACGCAGCAAAAGCACTGGATCTGAGCAGCTCCTGCGCGGGTCACTCTGACCTGCTGGCAGAAGGAGCGGTGGTGGTCAGCAGCAATGCGCTCTCCAGAGGTGCTGGCCTGACTCACGCCCCCGGGCCAAGTATCTGTCTGCAATCACATCTGGGCAGGGAGTGAGGCACAGTGACCCCCCGGCTGCTTATGCTTCATTTCCCCAGAGCGCCCCGTTCAAGGGGGACTGGCTTAGCCAGGGCCAGCTGCATGGTAGTTTAGCACTTTGCACCCATCAACCACTAGCTTCGTGTTCTCCCTGGTTTGCTGGACACCCCAGGTCCCCTTAGAGCCTTTTTCCTCTCCGGACTGACAGCAGGTCTCTTCCTCGCTGGTTTGCTGCCGTAGCATCAGCTGTGATTGTGGGATCTACCACCTTTCTACACCTGCTGATGGAGCCGGGGGAAGATGACTTCTACCAGCAGCACTTCCAGCGCTCCCTGGCCCGGAATAACAGTGCGACCGCGCCACAGGGGCCTGCCCCCTGTCCCTTGTCAATGGCTCCCGTCCTGCTGCCTCGACTGCCAAGTTTAAGCAAATATTTGAGACATGAACAAATATTGACCCTTCCACACACCAGAAACAGCCCTTTTGCTGAGCCAGTATGTGGCTCCGGAGACAACGAGTTGGTTGCAGCATGTCTCACTGCAAGGTCATCAGGCCAGGGCACCAGGGATTGAAAGTCAGGATCAGCTGATGGGAGCTTTGGGCACCGAGCTGGTGGCTCTCAGCCAAGGTCCTAGTGGGGCAGGTCTCGCGGCCACAGAAACCTCCCCCTGGCTGGCAGAGAGGATACGGCCTGAATGGGCCATAGAGACTTAACTCTCCCCCCCACCTCCAGTAGTAGAGTGGGTCATTCCAGCCCCCAGCTTGAGTGTGTAGCCTGGAGGTTCCAGGCCTGCCAATCACCTCCCACTCCGACATCCTTTTGCTGGACCTCCCACCCTGCCCCGCTCCCATTGTCTCGTGATCAGTGACCCTAGTTCTTTTTGGGCCTCTCCCCTATTCAGGAGCTCCCTGCCCCACTGCGCCCAAATACGCCCGCACCCTTTGCCAGCCCTGGACGGAGTGAGAAATTAATAGAGAAAACTTGGGAGCTGCAAATATTTAACCCTCTAGCCCAGCAACCCCAGTGAGGCAGGGAGCCCAGCATTTCTTACAGCATGTGCTAGTAGCCGGCTCTGAAATCAGTGTCTCGGGGGAACACAGACCCCCGCCCGCTCTGGGAATTATCCCTCTTATACAGAGGAGGAAACTGAGGCACAGAGAGACGAACCAGTGACAAAGGCAACAGCAGAGTTAGGAACAGGAACCATGTCCCAGCTATAAATCTGATTGTGAGAGCGGGACCAGACCCTCATCAGGGTCAATCCCACGCCCCCCCCATCTATCGAATCAGACTGCTTTACTCAGTGAGTGTTGGGAAAATCCAGGGGGTGTCCTTATGGAGTCCTGGGGGTTGGAGACCAGTTCATGCACAATCTAGGTAGGCCCAGAAAGAGCAGTTCTCCTCTCCCTTTGTCTCCCCAGGCCCTCATCAGATGCTCTCAGCTGCGGTCAGAGGGCACAATAAAAAGCCTCTGCACAGAAGGGTGCTACCCACATTCCCTGCGGGAGAGGAAGTTTGGAAGGGTCCTGCTGGAGTGGGAGAGCAGAGTTGAGGCAGCGTTGCAGCAAGTGGCATACCAGACCAAATGGCCTGATGGTTTGATCCCGGACAGCAGAGGAGGGCACTGGGCTAGGCGGAGGCCAGCAGTCAGATCTGTAACTGCAGGAGATTAACGATTTATTATACCCCATTTCCCCTCCCCACCCACCCCCTGTCCTGTCATGTGTTCGCCACACGTAGCGTATCAGACCATATGGGCAGTGCCCTTGGTGTCATCTCAGTGCATTGCCCAGCGTAGCACTGAGCAGCAGCGTGCTCACACCACTGAGGACAACGCTCTCAATAAACCCCAATCCCAGCTGCGTCGGTCCAGGGGCGGAGACTCCACGAATGACTCCGAGCTCAGGTGAGCTGCTGAAAATCAAGCTGTGATTTTTCCAGCCTCAGATGGGGACTTGCACTCGGGACCCTAGAACTGGGGCTTCCTGCTCTGTTCTCCAGGCGAGCATGTAACTGAGGAGTCACGTGTGCACGGAAAGGAGACCACGAAGACTCCAGCCTGTTCTCCCAAAGCTGTATTGGCTCTGCAGGGTTGCAGCTTTCCGTTCATAAACTAGGCACACGTGGCATTGAAGATGCAGGGAGGAACAGGCGCCAGGTACATTTTTAGAGTGGCTGGTATGACCCTGACGTCCTGAGCAGGAAATGCACCGTTGTTGCCTTTCGCAGCTGGGGCAGCAGGATTCTGACACATAAGGACCATATTGATACCTTACCACATGCCAGACAAAACTGTGCTTAATTCATTAAATGTCTTCAATCTTAGTTCTTTCTCACCTTTGTAGCTTGGTTGATTTTCCATTGCAGTTATTCCATGCTACCCAACTCCAGCGGTTACGGGCCGAAGGGCGATTCTTGCCTGCACTTTAGGACTATGCGACATAGCGGGCCTACTCCAATATAAGTCCCTGTTGCTGGGATACGGAGCTAGTGCAGGTCTGACTTTAGTGCCCCAAATATGGGCCTATATTTTTAGAGACGGAGGCTGTGAGTTCTATTTCCCACGCTGCTAGTGATTAACAGGCCACCTTGGAGAGCATTGCCTGAAGGTTACTCAGAGCCTGGCTCTAGACAGCATTGTAAGGAGCGTTGTCGCCTGTCCTGGTTTTTTTCCAGATTTGGCCTTGCGTCAATGAGTGTGCTCCAAGCTTTGCAGGGCATTGGTGTGGGGCCGCAGGGGGAAAGGGATTATCCCAAAATGATGTGAGAAATTCCCTAAATGTCACGAGGGGGTTGAGGCGTGGTGTGATGACATCCCCACACAATGACATCGTGACACAACAGCTTGCATTGTGACACGATAGGCATTTCAGCAACACAATCGAGTAATAGTCACAGGTGCTGCGCCGTGGCGTCTCGCTGACTCCCATAATGCTTTGTCACCATATCTTCACATGACGCCATTATGCTTCTCAGCACCACAGCGAGGCTCTGAGGCGCCACCTTGATACTTCGTCCTGACCGGACGCCTTGTCATTGGCCGTGCCACTGTGAGGGGCTGCCGTGTCATTGGCCGTGCCACAGCGAGGCGGTGAGGCGACACCGTGTCATTGGCTGTGCCACAGCAAGGTGGCGAGGCGACACCGTGTCATCGCCACAGCGAGGCGGTGAGGCGACGCCGTGTCATTGGCCGTGCCACAGTGAGGCGGCGAGGCGACACCGCGTCATTGGCTGTGCCACAGTGAGGTGGTGAGGCGACGCCGTGTCATTGGCCGTGCCACAGTGAGGCGGTGAGGCGACGCCGTGTCATTGGCCGTGCCACAGTGAGGCGGCAAGGCAACACCGCGTCATTGGCTGTGCCACAGCGAGGCGGCGAGGTAACGCCTTGTCATTCGCTGTGCCAGAGCGAGGCTCTGAGGCGTCACCATATGATTCAGCCCATTCTGGGATGAACTGAATATATGTTGCCCCTTCCACCCTCCCGCTCAGCCCGGGTGGGGGAGGGGAGGGGGCAATCCCATTGGATTACACTGAGTTTTCAGGCATTTGATTAGGCCACCTATACCCAGGCCCCCTCCCTCCGCCATTACGTACCCCCAGTCTAGGCCCCGCCCATCTCACCACCCCGGCCAATCGCCTAGCGCGGCGCGCCCGCGAGGGGGCGGGGCTATGTTAATGACCTCCCCGCCGGGCGGGCCGTCGCCGCCAGCGTGCTCCGCCCCCTTCGCTGTCGCGGCTGCGAGGACCCCTCCCCCCACCCCCGGGCGCCGCTCCCTCCTCGGCCGCCTCCTTCAACCTTGGTCCCGCCGCCGGCCCAGGCCCCCCGAGCGAGGCGGCTGCAGCACCCGGCTCCCCGCGGCGCTCGGACCGCGCCTCCGCTCGCCATGACCTTACTGACCGCCGGCCGCCGGGCGGCCGCGCGCCTGCTGGGCGCCAAGGTGAGGCCGGGCCCGGGCCTGGGCCGCGCGCTGGGGGGTGTGCGTCACGTGGTGGGCGGGGGGGGGGTCCGGCAGCGGGGACAGGCTTATCCCCCGGGGGGGGGGCTGGGTGGCACCTCCAGTTCCCAGGGACCCCACGTGGGGGGGGTCGTGTTAGCCGGGCTGAGTCGTGCTCCCTGACCCCCCCCCCCCCCCCCCGGCTGCAGCCACTCTCTCCTCCCCACTGGTGTCCGGGGGGGCCCACGCGGGGCAGGGCTGCTCTGCCCCCCCCCATCCCCGGGGAGCCGGCTGGGGGCCCCCGCAGCGCTGGGCTCTCGCTTCCCGGGGTGCAAAGGGCCCTGGAGCCTCCCACCCGAGCTCTGGGCCTCTGTTTCCCCCCAGAGCGGGCCCTGGCCTGGCCTCCCTCCCCGACCACTTAGGTGCCCTTCCCGGGTGTCTGAACCCCTTAGGCTGAGGCTCTGCAGGGTGTAGGGTTTGTGGGTGGGGGGAAGCTGGGTGCCTGAACCCCTTAGGCCGATGCTCTGCAGGGTGTAGTGTTTGTGGGGGGGGGGGGAAAGCTGGGTCCCTGAACCCCTTAGGCCGGGGCTCTGTGGGGTGTAGGGTTCGTGGGCGGGGGGGGAAGCTGGGTGCCTGAACCCCTTAGGCCGAGGCTCTGCAGGGTGTAGGGTTTGTGGGTGGGGGGGAAGCTAGGTGCCTGAACCCCTTAGGCCGAGGCTTTGCAGGGTGTAGGGTTTGTGGGTGGGGGGGAAGCTGGGTGCCTGAACCCCTTAGGCCGAGGCTCTGTGGGGTGTAGGGTTCGTGGGCGGGGGGGGAAGCTGGGTGCCTGAACCCCTTAGGCCGAGGCTCTGCAGGGTGTAGGGTTTGTGGGTGGGGGGGAAGCTGGGTGCCTGAACCCCTTAGGCCGAGGCTCTGTGGGGTGTAGGGTTTGTGGGTGGGGGGGAAGCTGGGTGCCTGAACCCCTTAGGCCGAGGCTCTGCGGGGTGTAGGGTTTGTGGGTGGGGGGGAAGCTGGGTGCCTGAACCCCTTAGGCCGAGGTTCTGCTTCGTTCTGTGCAGCCCCAGCTGCAGGGTCCGACCCCCGCAAGCCCCCGAGCGACCTCGCCTGGCTGGCAAAGTTTAGTTTCTAGCTCCGCGGTTTCGGTAACGGCGGCTTTCCCCGTGAGCCGCACGAAGTCACGGAACCTCAGCCGCCGGCGTCTTCTCCGGGCCGGGTTGTGCGCTGTGGTTCCTTGGACCTGGCAGTGGCGTAGCTGGAGGGAGGCTGTTCACGGCTCTCTGACGGGAGAGGGGCGAAGGGGGGCCCGAGGCGATATCTTTTATTGAACCAACTTCTGTGGGTGAGCGCGAGCAGCTTTTGAGCCGCCCGGCGCCCTTCCTCGGGTCAAAGGGACATTCAGCCCGTCTGGCTCCGACTCCCGCCCAGTTGAGTTTCATCCCAATCCCCTTTGGCAGCTTATCGAGCAGCACTTCTATTTTCGGATGATTTTTGACTTGCCCCCAGCGTTTCCCGGGGTGTTCTCCTTGGCTCCTCCGCCGCGTTTAATCGCTGAGGATCAGAAGAGCCAGGCAGGGACTCGGGCGCTGTTCGGGGCCTGGCTGCTGCGGGGGTGGGATCGGAAGTTTCGTCGGTACAGCAAGGCAAGCGAGCAGAGGAAACTGAGCAGATGACCAGAGTCCTAGAAAGCTAAAATTAGCACGTGCTTCGGTCTTTGACTGAAACAAAAGCCAAGGGAGCTAAGCTTATGGTGACCGGGGTAAACCCTTCAGCTTTATTCTTCTAATCCCGTCTCTCCGTGGGTTTTGTTTTCAGTTGGTTGCAAAAGGAGGGGGGGGAAATACAACCGTTGTTAATGTCCAGGAGTGTCCCTGCACTTCTCGCATCGTCCTCACCCCTAATTCTGTTACGTCTGCGTCGGGTGGTTTAATGTTGTACCCGAATGCTGAGCGTGAGGACGGAATAACAAGCGTGATCGGGGTGAGGCTGTGACTGGGAAAAACACTGCAAGCGGTGGTTGAATTCAGCTGCGTTTAGGATGTGGGGTACGTTCCTAGTTTCTGTGCTACAGGTGCCCAAATTTTGCCCATCTGAGGGCCACATTAACATCATGCCGGGAGGCTCTTCCCCTGTCCCTGACCGGCACCCATTGCCACTGCCTGTCTTTAATCCAGAGGTATGACCTCTGGAAGGAAGGCCCAGCCAGGCCTGCAGTGCTCCATCTTGAGCCAAGTGGCCTGGCTGCATTGCATGCTGGGAGCCGTAGTTTTGGGTCGTCTCTCTCTTAAAGATGGAGGCGGCTGCAGTGTAGAAGCCGGGGCTCCTTCGGCTGCCCTGGCCTACTCAGACGTGGCAGGTGAGGAGAGCAGGAACGTAGGTGAGATTTGCTAGCTACCGGTCGTGCGTCTCCCACAACTTCAGGCCCGAGCAGAAGAGGAGCGTCCCTGCTCTGCCCAGTCTCGCTCAGGGGCTGATTCCTGATTAGCTCATGTTCTGTGCGGACGACTCCTGTACGGCCTGATTAGGAGCTGGCGGCTTTTAAAGGCCGAACTGAATGTGGGAGAGGCCGATAAAAAGCCAGGCCTGCGGTTGAGTAACTGCTGAAAAACCCCCACCTGTTCTTGTGCAACTCAACACTTGTGGCCCTGAGACACCTGCCGGGCACCTCCTGGGTCAGCTTTGCTAACGCAGCTTTGTGGCTTTACCCTCCCCCCGCCCTCCTTCCCCACTTCGGCATGTCCTTGAATAGTTCCATAATTCCTGGAAATTAACCTCTGGGGCAGGTTGGTACGCGGGAGATGCAGTTTGGCCCAGTGAATATAGGTCACTGGCGTGGGAGCCAGGGGCCCTGGCTTTGCCACTGACTTGCTGTTTGACCTTGAGCAAGTCACTTCCCCTTTCAGTGCCTTGGCTTTTTCCCCCTTCCCACCCGTATCTGTCTGTAAGAGCCAACGGGCCTCTCAGCGCTACAAATAGATCACCCTAACCTTCTCTGTGGAATGTTCTCCGGGGCGTGCCAGGTCCGTCTGTGGAGGTCACCAGAGGAGCTGGCGAGCGGTGAGACAACGGCAGTATTTAGCACCTGGGGCTGCACAACTGGGAACTGGGCTCGATCTCTCTGCCTGTGAGCTCCTGGGGTCGGAGAGTGCATTGTCATGGCTGGGCCTCCTGCAGCCTGGCAATGTGGAAATCCATTGGGGGGGGGAGGAATGAGATGCCCGGGGGTGGGGGAGTGAGCGTAGGAGGGGATGAATGAGAGGACTGGGCAGGCATCGAACTGAAGCTCTGAAAGCGAAGAACCTTGCCAGCAAGCCTGTGGGGCGTGCGAGGTCTCTACCCACTGACTCATGTACAGTCCAGCTCCCCTGTGGGCCTTCTGACCGTAATCTGGTGCTGCCACCACCCCACCAATCAGCCCTCCCCTGGAATTGCAGTAGTGGGGATCCGTCACCAGTCGCTACCGTGCCACTTGGCAGGCCTGGCAGCTTTTAACCTTGTGATCTTGCATTGCACTGGGAGTGTTGGGGTAAAGGTCAGGCTCTGGAAGAGGAGGGCGGTGTTTCCAACAAGCAATTCGGAGTTACCAGTCCGGGGACCCAAATTCAAGGGCAGCCTCTGACACTTTAAACATCTGTACAAGGAACGAGGTCGCAGGGCTCTGCTAAGAGACTTGGCCCTAAAGCGCCGTGGCCTTGGTGGAAGGCCTGCGCCCTGCATTAGGAAGGAGGTGCCCTGTCAGAGGGCACTCTGCAGCTGTTGGGTCACGGGTTCCAGCTGTGAACGGACACTGTCTGCCATTATGGAATCTGACCCCGGGATTCCCAGCAGAGCTGGGGATAGAACCCAGGAGGCCTGGCTCCTAGTCCCCTCGCTCTAAACTATGCGGCTTGCCCAGTGCCACCTGCACACCAGCAACGCGTGCGAGGCTACGTGCGAGGTGGGCGCACAAAGAACGCTCCTGTGGTCCTAGGAGATCTCCGTCTCCTATCCTTGCTGGGGGAACAGGCTCTGTTCTAACTGTCCCATTGTCTGGGTCAGGATTCACAAGGAAAGGGACTGAGCTCAGTTATACTTGTAATTCCTCTTTCCCTGATGTGCTAAACATTGCCTTTAAACTGGAACCAGAAACCAATTCTCCCTGGTAACCATAACAGCCCTGAGTGTTTCCTGCTGATGTGATCACTTTAATCCTCTTAGTGAACCACTCCCCAGGCCTGGAAAGACTCCTCTGTGGGCAGCAAGTGGTCCCATTTCACACACCCCTCTCTGTCCCTTGATGCCTTCTGCCCCGTACCACCTCCGCGTCCAGTGACACTATCAGACCTTGAGATCCACCTGCAACATGGTTCTTGTTCCGTGCATGTGACTGATGTTGGGGAAGCAGCCTGGACTAGCGGGTAGGGCCCCAGACTAGGAGTCTGGAAACCTGAATTCTGTTCCCAACCCTGCCACTCGCTTGCTGTGCGACCCAGGGCAAGTTGTTCCCCTCCACACTTCTTCTCTCTCTAGACTGGCAGCTCAGGGGGGCGGGGAGCTGTGTGCGCCCTGTCCGCACAGACTCTCCTGCTAGTTTAACCCTTTGTCTGTCCCAGCCCCAGGCTGGGCTCCTGTTGCTTTCATCTCCGAAGCAGTGAGCGAAACGCTGCTGCTCTCGAGCTGTCTGAACCATTGGAGGACACTAAATCCCTTCCTGGGAGAGGCTGGGACACAGGGTTCCCATCTTGCCCCTCTCCCCTTTCCTCTGGGAACCTGCCACCTTGCAGGGTGGACTGAGCAAAACCAGTTTTAACACTGCCCTGGATTGCCCGGCTTAACCCCTCGGAGGGTAACCGCTGCCGCTCTGCCCTGCGGCGCTGATGGATTGCAGCGGGCGATCGGAGTACAATGCGCAGCCCTGCCACTGCCGCTTGCTCCAGGTGTGTCTCCCCTGGGCCCGTCCTGGGGAGGAGAGAGGAACGTGCTGGTCCAGTCAGGTCTTGGCGTCTCCGCAGCGACTGCCCACAAAGGAGGTCAGTTGGTGTTCATTTAAAACAGTCCTCGTGCCGTAGGGTTAAATCTTTGCAATAAGGCAGACTCTGGGTGGAGGCCTTGGGAGGGGCGAGGGGGTGGGATGCTGGGCGTGGGGGAGATGGCCCAGAACGCGTTCCTGTTCGGCTAACTCCGGCTCCCCCGTAATGAGAGACGTCTGTGACTCGACTTCCTTCGTGCCGCCCGGCTGGCTGGGAAGAGAACTAGGAAAATGGAGCAGAGCTCAGGGCTATTAACTGCTCTGGTGGACGGCGTTTCGTTCCTAGTTCGATCTGGGGTTTGTGGGTCTGTCGCTTTGTGCCATCTGCTCAGCTCACGTAGACTTTGCAGCAGTGTCTGGAACTGCCGAATCTTCCCAGCCAGCAGGACCGACTGGAAAAACGGAGTCACTTGCGAGCTCTGCCAGCGCCGTCCCTCAGGGACCCTGTGTGTTCCACAGAATCGACTGTCTGGTGTGGGGACAGCAAATGTGAGAAATCGGGACAGGGCGTGGGGGGGTTATAGGAGCCTATATAAGAAAGACCCCAAAATCGGGCCTGTCCCTATAAAATCGGGACATCTGGTCACCCTAGGTGTAGGGGAACCTCGTTACAGCCCGTGGGGGGGGACAGGTCTGTCCCATCTAGGCTACAGCATGGCTGAGTAGCTGGGACGTGTGGTACCAGTTGACCCAGGGTAGGAGGCAGTGAGTCAGAGCCAGGCTTTAGTCCCAGCTCTGCCCTGATTGGTGACGTGACTTCAGACCAGGCCCTTTCTGGCTGTGATGGGGGTGGATATACCCCCCCTCCCCCGGGGGCCATGGGATGGAGCTAGCAACAAGCTGTGCCAATGTGCTGTTCTTCCCGCCCACCCCCAGGTGCCTGGAGCCCAATGGTCACCCTCCCCCGATAACTAATTCCTCCCCCTTCCTTGCTGGAGGAGACACCCAAGGAGGAAGTTGTCTCCAGGGTAACATTGTGCTTGACACGGGCGTGGCCTGTGGTGACTCCGCACTGCAAGACTTTGCACCATGCCTGGCGGGTGAATCACCGGCGGGGACCTGTTCTGGGCTGGCAGGGAGGGCAGGGCTCAGACTGGCACGTGGCGGTGGTCACAAACCACTGGACGGAGGGGAGCCAGCGGCTGCCCCCCTCTCTGGTTGTTTGCGTTTGATCATCAGGGGAGATTGCAAGGCCCTATGGACCTCTCGCCCCGCCAGTGTTGACGGGGGCGGCTGGCAGCCCTCTCCCTGCTTGGGTTCGTGTTGAGCCGGGTTCGTGGCTGTGGGGCTGTTTTGCAAGGCGAGCACAGGCTGGGTGTGAGGTCGCTGGAGTTCCCTGGGACTGTCAGCGGAACCATCCACTCCTTAGCGTCTGCAGTACAGCACGTGTCCGTCTCGCCGCTGGTCCTGAACCAGATGTGAATCCAAGAGGCCCCGAGCAGCATGGCGCAAAGGGGCGACTAGCGTAGCCTGCAGACGCGTCCGGTCTCCTGGCTTTGTGACACCCCCCCCCCCCCCCCCCCCCAGCTTGTCCGTTCAGCCCCTTGGTGTGTTTCAATGGGACGCCTTTCAGGCTGAGCTAGACCAGTGCGGCTGCTCTCTGCTAGAAAAGCCTTGATCTTTTAAATAAAAGCACCTGTTTGCACAAGAGGGTGAGCTCCGGGCTAGGAGCCAGGCTCTGTTCCCCACGGTGCCACTTCACCTCTGCTTCGGTCACCCCGCCTGTAAGGAGAGAGAGCACCTCGGCGGCCGTGGTAAGGTTAGACGTGAGGAAGGCGTTGCTACGAACGTCGTCAAGGAGAGAAGTTGGCGATTGCTTCTCGTAGCGAAGGGAATATCTGGGTCACGGCTGCTTCTGTCCACCCGCTGTCTGCAAATATAAACCCCCCCACCACCACCCCGGCTCCCTCGTGGGTGAATTTGCCAAAGAGCGCCTCCGGGTCCAGGGAGGGATGTCTGCTACTTCTGTACAACCTGTGTGGCCTGTTCTGGGACCCACGCCACTTGTTTGAAAGCCTTTTCGGTTTGCTCAGAACAACCTCCCTGAACTTGGGCGTCTGATCTGGGACCGGCTGCTCCCGTTCCAAGGGGGAAACCAGGCTAGGTTATTCCGCCTGAGTTCTCCTGTTCAGCTGCTAGATCGGCACAGGCCCCGGGGGGATACTGCCACATCTCAGTGCTCTCCCTCCTGGTAACTCGCAGGAGTCTGGTATCAGACCCTTCTGGTCGGCACGGACAGCGGCCGGATACTGACTCCTGGGTTTCTAGATACTAACTGGCCTAAAGTGATTCCTCCTTTGGGGAGCTGAGTTAAGAGCTGCATCTGTCCAAGCCGAGGTTTGCGTCTCGGTCTAACCGCATCCGCACGGTGGGGAGATAAGCGATACCGTCTGTCAGTTCAACCCTACCTTGGTAGAAGGCCAGCGTGTAGGCCAGGGCTAACCCGTCTGCAGTGGGGAGAGGAGACGGGCACAGAGTGACACTTCCCACTCCATGGATAGCCCAGCTGTTCCTCCCCCCGCCTAGAGCTCAAACTTCAGTGCACCGCGACCCCCTTCGGACAACACAAACGACTTCATGGCGCGGTGGGGGAGAGGGGAGCCCCGGGCTGAAGCCCTCCGGCAGCAGGGCTCACACTTCGGCTTCAGCTCCAGGCCCCAGCTAACCTAACGCTGGCCCTGGTGACCCCATTAAAATGCAGTTGTGACCCACATTTTGAGACCCGCTGGCCTAGGGTGACTTGACCCACCATATGGTCTCAATATCTGCTTCAGCGTGGGGTTTCTGGAAGCACCCCGAAGCGCTGCTTCTCTTCCCTGGGGTTCTCTTGGGCCCGAGAGCAGATTCCCACCCTCTTGCCTTGGAGAGGACAAACCTTGGTGGGTGACTAAGAGGTGCTCGCTGCCCCAGGGCAGGCTCTTTCACATGCAGAAAGTGCTGGGCTGGCTACAAGGGAAAACATGCTAGACTAGTTAGGCCGGGAAAATGCCCCCCCCCCCCCCCCCCCCAAGCCAGCCATAAGGCCTGCTCAGTAGCCATCCCCTGACGCTCCTCACCAGAGCAGGAGTATTGAGTCCGAAAGCTCTGCTCTCGGAGCTATTGTGGGGCAGTGTTCTGGCCACTGGGCTGCAGGCGCTCGCGATCCGTGGTCCCGTCTGGTCTCGGAATCTATGAATCCGACTCGGCTCCTCCTTGGAATGTATCTTCTGCCTCCCTGGATCCCAGGTGCTCCAGCTTTCCGTCTTGTTTCTTTAACCGCCGTGTGACCGTTCCTGTGTGCTGTGACCCAGCTCCTGTTTTCCACCCCAGAAGTGGCTCCCTCTTAGGGCACGTCTCCACTAAAGCGCTGCATCGGCGTAGTAGGACGCCGCACGCCGACAGGAGAGAGCTCTCCAGCGGCATAGTGAATCCACCTCCCCAAGAGGCGGTAGCTATGGCAAGGGGAGAAGCCCTCCCAGCCACATAGTGCTGGCTACACGGGGCAGGGGGTAGGCGTGTACGGCGGCATTGCTCGGCGGGGTGGATTTTTCACACCCCCGAGTGACGGAGTTATGCTTATATAGGTCTGTAGCCTAGACCTTAGTGGCCGCTGATGTTCTCCCGTGTCGGTTTCTAAAGCCCTTGGACCCCCTTTGCACACAAGGTTTGATGTGCATGTTGAGACGGTTGCATAGCTGGGATCATTCCCCTGTTCCCTGCAGCTAAACACATCCCCCGACTAGCTATTCCTGGCCGTTTTCCTTGCGCCGCTTGAGGCGAGCAGGATGTTCCAAACCATTGAAGGAGGGAACAGCAGAAGCCGTCCTGAGCAGAATCCCAAACTAGCCCGTTGTGTACAGCACAAATCACCAGGGTTTTGTTCCCCAGCCGCTTGTGCCAGGATTTTGGCCTTGCCGGGCCAACTCGAAACACTCTTGCTTGTGTGGGGGCCGCACTGAAGTTCTGGATTTGCAGCAAGAACTCCGACTGCAGCAGTAGCCCCGAGAGCAGGCAGCAAACCTGTCCGCTTAGCGCTTCCCGGATGAGCGGGAAGTGCCCGGTTGTCAGTCAAAGCGGCCTGGCTCTTCTGGGAGGAGAGATGCCTTCCCCAGCGGAACAAAGGCCCCGATTGACCTTCTGTCAGCGGGTCTCCGCCGTCATGCCCGCAAAGAATTGCAAAGCACGTTCTATGGACTGGCTGTCAAGTGCCGGCTGTACCTGCAAATCCCAAGTGCTCTAGTGGGAGCTGAGGGTACAAAACGGCAGGTCACTCCTGGAAAGCCTGCCCCGGGCGGGACCCCTCCTTCCCCAGGCATGATCTTCCAATAACAGCAGCACAAACCCATGGCTGTATAGCTGAAAACTGCCACCACCCCCACAAGGGGGGGGGGGGGGGGCGTTACTAGTGACTCAGTGTCCTAGCATCTCATTAGCCAGCTCCCAAATGTAACTAGCCTTGTGTTTGGGGACCACTTTGTGCCATTTAATGGCAGCGTTTCAGTCCCCGAGTGACTCGCTCCGAGGGTAAACAGCAGCTTCCGGAAAGATTTTTATTTTTCTCCATAAGCATGTCTGCATTTTACTGAACCCAGGGCCCTACGCGGGCAATGGGCAGCCCTGAGCTCGGGGGCTCGTCTGTTCCACTCCAGCGCTAAAGGACCCAGCCGGTCTCTCTCCCTGATCCCAACGCTGGGGATGCAGCCTGCAGGTATTCAAGGCCGCTCACCCGGCAGGATTGGCTGGCTCTGAACCTGCACGGTGCCCTCCCCCAGCCCTGCCTACGCCAAGCCAGGAATGACTCATGCTGCGCTCTCAGCTGTACTGACAGGAACAATCCCGCTCTTGCCAAGCGTCGTGCGGCTGCTACTGCCGCCCAATGGGGGTGTGGTAGGGGCCTGCCCGTAATCGGAGAGAGTGACCGAATCAGCCACGCTCCCGCCGGAGTGAGAGGTGGAAGCGGCTTTCCTGGGGCGTGATCTGCACAAAGCAAAACGAAATGCCCCGTTTCCTCCTGGCCCAGAGAGAGGAGGCGGCGGAATTGAAATGTTTTCTTTGTCCGGGGCACCCACCTCCTGGACAAACTGCTCTGGCTCCAATAACTCCCCGAACTGGAGCTTTGCTTCCACATTCCCAATCAGTGACCTGGTCAAAGCTGTGCTGTCTGGTTCACCTGCTTGCAGCAGAGGGAAATATTGGGGTGTGGGGGAGAGGGGGGGTATGATTGTTTCCCTGCTGGTGTCAGCCAGGTGACGTTGACCTGCCTAGTGTAACACTGACCTAGGCTGAGATCTTGTGCTCCATGTCACTGCCAGGCTAACGTGTAAGAGGCCCCCCCCCCCTCTCTTTGCAGAATGCACCGTGTATCTTCTTCGCTGCCCGACACGCCAGCTCTGCTTCCACGGTAGGTAGAGACCTCTGCCTCTCGCCTCGGGGGGAGGGGGGGTGCATGTCCCTGGCTTCTCCAGTCCAGCGGCTCCAGTGCTGCTCATGGCCTCGCCCCAAAGGGAAACCACCCCAGAGCCGCCATTCAAATCCCATCGCTGTCTGGCCTCCTTCGGAGGGATTTCTGTGCCACGCAAACCAGAGACCCTAACGGGCTCCGAGCGACCCTCCCTCCCAAGCAGTGTCGGGGGTAGCGATGCTAAGCTCCGCCGTGGAGCAGTGCTGCCCCTCACCAGCTCTCTTGTTTCTCCCCGCCCCGACATACAGAACCTGAAAGACGTCCTGGCCAACTTGGTTCCCAAGGAACAGTCGAGAATCAAGAGCTTCAGGCAGCAATATGGCAACACGGTCATCGGGCAAGTCACTGTGGAGATGGTGAGTGTGGCCGGCGCGGGCCGGCTCACGCGGTCTCCGTTGGGTTGGGGCTGGCGCTGGACACCTTGTTCTTTCCCTCACCCTAGAGGGGCCTTTACCCATAAACCCTGCGCCAGGCAGCCAGCCTAGCCCAGTGCCGCCCCTCCCTGCCACGCTGGATCAGTTCCACAGGCCCGTCTCGGCAGGCTCCCTTTCTCCTGGATGGGCCCGCTGGGGTGTCTGATCTGGTGCTCCGCCCTGGCCGTGGCCAACAGCTGCTTCTAAGCCGTGTGGAAGCCCCCTTGGGAAGCAGTGGCCCCAGTGCACTGCTCTGGGCTGGGCACTCTGCTGGCGGTTGCTTTGCGCCAGGAAATCGAGGTGCGATCGCTGTGTCCTTAGCGAGCACCGTGTGAGACGGGGCGTTACCCAGGCAGGGTATGGAAATGGGACGGTGGTAGCCCAGAGGCCTGCCCTGGTTCATCCGGCGCAGCCTGGCGGCTCCACAGAGAGGTGGCTGGGGCTGTAACACCGCTGGGCTTGCGGGGTTGAGAGCCAACCGTCGGTGCTGCCGGAGACCCAGCCAGGCGGTTCAAAGCAGCACTGGGATCCCCGTGGAGCAGCATCTCTCCCTGCACCGGTCCCGCGTTCAGGGGAGAGCAGAGCTGTGGCGGCCGGTGAAATCGGCGCTGGTGCCGAGAGGGGCCGCTCCGCTCCCCGACAGCGGGGAGACAACTCTGGCTGCAGCGAGCAAACTCTGAACCCCGCTAACTGCCTCCTGGCTCTGTCCCTTCCAGGTGTACGGCGGGATGAGAGGCATGAAGGGGTTAATATACGAGACCTCTGTCCTGGACCCCGATGAGGTAAGGCCTTCGCCGTCCCCCCCTCCCCCCAGGCCGCCCCCTCTCCTCGGAGACTGATTCCCTTCTCCTCCCTTCTCTCCAGGGCATCCGCTTCCGCGGGTACAGCATCCCCGAGTGCCAGAAGCTGCTGCCCAAAGCCCCAGGAGGGGAGGAGCCCCTGCCCGAGGGCCTGTTCTGGCTGCTTCTGACCGGAGACATCCCCACTCAGGAACAGGTGAGGCGGGGGGGCTCTGGCCGTGGCTCTGGGCTCTGTGACTTAAGCCCCGATCTCTCGTGGCCTCGCCATGCTGCTGCAGCCTGTTCTCCGCGCCGGGCCTGGCCCGCCAGCCCCGGTGGGGGCAGGCAGCCTGCGCCCCCAGCCCCTCGGTGCTCCCCGGCTAACCCCGTGTGGTGTTTCCTCCCTCAGGTGAGCTGGGTCTCCCAAGAGTGGGCCAAGAGGGCGGCTCTGCCCTCCCACGTGGTGACCATGCTGGACAACTTCCCCACCAACCTGCACCCCATGTCCCAGCTCAGCGCCGCCATCACCGCCCTCAACAGCGAGAGCAACTTCGCCCGGGCCTACTCCGAGGGCATCAGCCGGGCCAAGTACTGGGAGGTAGGGCGCGAGGCCTGTGAGCTGTGCCGGGATGCGCCCCGCTGAGGCCAGGCCCAGCTGGGCACCCTGCTGCCCGCATTGGGCCATGGAGAGCGTCTGGCCTGCAGCCCGGCAGCCGGCGAGAGCCGACCTCCCGACACCAGCGGCTGGAAGCTGCAGCGTGGGTGGGTCTGGGGCAAGGGCATGGCTGGCTCTGACGCTGACTCCCTCTGGGGCCTTGTCCGAGTCACGTTCCCCTCGGCCTCAGTTTGCCCACCTGTACAATGGGGCTAGTGCTGGGCTGGAGGATGGAGCAACGCTTGGACAGGGCCAGCTGCACCCGTCCTTGTAAGGCAGCCGAGCTGGCTTCCTCTTGGCCCAACTCCCTGCCATCAGAGCGGAGAATCTCTGGCCTCTGGGTGTGTAACAGTGTATTACCTGGAGCCCGTGCTGGAGGGACGCCGGCTGTCTGGGCGGGTGAGTCTGTGGCTTCTCCTCCTCACTACCCTCCAGTAGCTTTCCCTGCCCGTTACCGTCTCTCCGAATTACCCAATTTCCGCTGCCCCTGGCACGGTTGGCACCTACGGCTGGTTAAAGCAAGCGGTGCGGTCAGGGGCCTGGTTCTCCATTTCCTGCTCAGAGCACTGGGACGTGTTGTGATTTAACTTCCCGCTATAGACACGGGCTGTCGTGTCACTGAAACGCAGCCACCTCTGGGGTGGGACAAAGCAGCCGTCAAACAGCAGCCCCTGTGTGCAGCCGGGACGGCACACGGTCCCTCTGCTCAGCACGGCCCCGTTTGCTCGCGTGGCCCGAGGACGCTGGGCAGGCCAGGAGCAAAGCGGGAGGGGCGTGGGGGTCCCTGGCCGAGCCGTGGTCCTGCTGTCCTCGGTGAGCAGCCCACCTTCTCCCCGTCCCCGCAGTTCATCTACGAGGACTCCATGGACCTGATCGCCAAGCTGCCTTGCATCGCCGCCAAGATCTACCGCAACCTGTACCGCGAGGGCAGCAGCATCGGGGCCATCGACCCCAGCCTGGACTGGTCCCATAACTTCACCAACATGCTGGGCTACAGCGACCCCCAGTTCATCGAGCTCATGCGGCTCTACCTCACCATCCACAGGTGTGAACCGCGCGTGGGGCCGGGGGCCGGGAGGGGCTGCAGCTGGGAGCGAGGCTGGCGCGGTGGATGCTGCGTGTGGGCCGCCCTGGGGAGAGGCAGGAGCGTCCCTGCGTGGGAGGAGGAGGTTGGAACTCCAGAGCCCTGTAAATAGGGCAGAGGGGAGCCCTGCCCCGGTCGGCAGAGCTCAGGCAGGCCGGGCTCTGAGCCCCCCGCAGTTCAGCGCAGGCCGGGGTGGAACCGGGGCGGGGCTCTGAAGGCTGCAGCTGGATCCAGCCTCCCCATCCCACAGCAGCCCCCCACCCTGAGAGAAGCTGCTCCCTGAATTGGCCGGGCGGGCTGGCAGCCCCCAGCTCAGGCAGTAGGTCGGCTGCCGCCCTCTGCTAACCGTCTCCTCCCTGCAGTGATCACGAGGGCGGGAACGTCAGCGCCCACACCAGCCACCTGGTAGGCAGCGCCCTCTCCGACCCGTACCTCGCCTTCGCCGCGGCCATGAACGGCCTGGCCGGGCCGCTGCACGGCCTCGCCAATCAGGTAGGGGTCGCGTGGCCTGCGTGGTGGGGGGTGGGGAGAGGGGGACACGGTCCCGGCCTCACCCCCGTGCCCTCTCTCGGCGCAGGAGGTGCTGGTGTGGCTGACAAACCTGCAGAAGGAACTGGGCCAGGACGTGCCTGATGAGAAGCTGCGAGATTTCATCTGGAACACGCTGAACTCCGGCCGGGTGAGTCCCCCTGGGCTGCGGGAGCAGTGCTGAGTCTGGGCGACTGCCCCCCACCGCCCCCCCTCTGCGCTAACCCCAGGCCTCCTGTCGCCGCAGGTGGTCCCCGGCTACGGCCACGCCGTGCTGAGGAAGACGGACCCCCGCTACACCTGCCAGCGGGAGTTCGCCCTCAAGCACCTCCCCAAGGACCCCATGTTCAAACTGGTGGCGCAGCTCTACAAGATCGTCCCCAACGTGCTCCTGGAGCAGGGCAAGGCCAAGAACCCCTGGCCCAACGTGGACGCGCACAGCGGGGTGCTGCTGCAGGTAAGGCGCCAGCCCCCTCGGGGCGCCCTCCCCCGAGCCCTGCTCTGCCCTGGCCCCTCCAGCTCGCCCTCCCCGGGCTCAGCAGGCGAGACTCTGAGCCCCCCGTGGCCCCAGACACACCCTGGCACTGGGAGCCAGCCCACCACCACCCCCAGGGCCTGAGCATCTCCCAGGCCCAGATCCTGGGGGCTGCTGGGCACTGGCCTAACCCCCCGCCCCACTCCTCTCCCCTCTGCAGTATTACGGCATGAAGGAGATGAATTACTACACGGTGCTGTTCGGCGTCTCGCGGGCCCTGGGCGTCCTGGCCCAACTCATCTGGAGCCGGGCGCTCGGCTTCCCGCTGGAGAGACCCAAGTCCATGAGCACGGACGGCCTCATGCAGCTCGTGGGCTTCAAATCGGGTTAAAGGAAGGGAGGGGAGGTGGGGGGGGAGCCCGCGCTTGCCAGCTGTCCAGGGGCTGTTTAAAGAGACAGTACACCTTTTCCCTTCCAAGGGCCTCGGCCAGACGCTAGAATTAAACCTTTCTCTGAGGCACTGACCATAAGTTTCAGGTTATTTATGGTGTAAATTAAGATTAAAACAATCAGCCCCCTTCCTATCGCCCCCAATCCGCCCGCCGCCATTAGCGGCACCTCTGTTAAACTCCTGAGCCAACCAGAGCCCAGCTGCCCCCCCCCCCCCGCACGGCTTTCTAGGCCAGCCCGCCCTAGCCCCCCGGCCAGGAGAAGAGGGTCCTTTCTCAATCATGTACCGTGCTGAGTGCTGCCTTGTCCATGTCCCAGCCCCATAGCCAGACACGCTCCTAGGCCCAGATCAAACCTGCTCGCTTAGCCCTGAGAGGGGGGTTGGCGTGTGAACGCTTGAATCGCTTCCTTTGCCTTGGTCCTCCTCTCCTGCCACCTTGAGTCGGGGGGCCAGGGCATCTCTGGGCTTTTCCTCGTCCCGGGGCAGGGCCTGGGGCACCCTCCCTGTACACCGGGCCATGGACCCTTTCTCATCCCACCCCCCTAGGACTTCCCTGGCTCGCTGCTGCAGGGGCCAGGCCTTCCCCTAAGCCCCACTGCTGCCTGGGGGGGAGGGGAAAGATCTGCGCTTAGGCTTTCCCTCGGCGTGGCGGTGGGGCCAGAGCTGTGGGGGGCAGCCCGGCCGCGCGAGGACGTGATTTCCTAGGCACTAGCTGCGGGGCCGTGCGGCTAGCCACCTTTCTGAGCAGTTGCAGTGCAAAAGTGACCCTGGCTCCTGCCCTGTCTCCCGAGGAAGGACGCGATACACTCCTCCCCCGCCCCGGTTCTGTGTGTGTTTGTGTGAATGCCCGTGTCCCCTAACCGCCCCCGGGGCGCTGGGTGGGCTCCGGCCACGGCCTGGCGCAGCCTGTGGGGGGCTCTGTACAAAATGCAAAATAAATGTTTTTATTAACAAAACTGCTTCCCTGGTGTGTCGGAGGCGCCAGCGGGCAGGATGCAGCCCCGGCCTGGCCCTGGGCGGGGCCCTGGGGTTCGGATCTCAGCTGAGGGGTGATTTCCCCAAGTGGTTCTGGGCCTTATGCCACCAGCTGTGCCTGGCCCCTCCTGCAGGACAGCAGCCAGGCCCCGAATAGCGCTGTGAGCCCCCCTCGCGCCACAACCTCGCACGGTCTAGGTGCCGTTTCCCACATGTCCACACGAGGGCGCCATTATCCTTCCCCAGGCTCTGGGTCCCTCTGAATGGGGCGGGGGCAGCGGGGAAGGTCCCGGAAGCCGGCCCCGGCCGAGAACAGCGTAGTCCTGGCATTATGGCCTGGACGTTAGGAACTCAACTCCTGCCCCAGTGCCCGGCCGCCAGGGCAGGCTGCTAAGCCGGGGGGTGGAGGGGCAGGATGGACCTGATCTCCCCTGCCAGTTGCTGCTTTGTGCTTGACTCTGACCACCAGCCCAGCGCAGGGTTAACTGAGCAGTGCCCTGTTGCTCCACCCTGGGGCTTTCCTGGCCTGCCCTGCTGGGCAGCGGGGGGCTGGGGAGGGAGCTAGGCCCCGGGAGCCGGTGCCACCTCTCCAGCCCTGCAGGGGGGGTGAGGGCTTCGGTCCCCCAGGGACCCCCAGCCAGCTTTTCACAGCTGCAAAAGCCCCTACGGCGGTTCCCACAACCCACCTGTTCCCTGCTTCCCTACATGCAGGGGCCGGGACTCTTCCCAGGGGCCTGCCCCCGAACCCACGTGACGCTGTCCCAGCTGAACGGGGCTCCCCAGCCCATGGGAAACGGGCGCGTTCGCCCAGCCTGGGATGGAACACGAGCCTCTGGGCCCGGCTCTCCCTGGCTTGGGCCTGGAAAGTCACAGGCCTGGCTTGCTGCCAGGGGCCAGTGATTTCCCCAGCCCCCGCTCCGTGCCCCCAAGGGGCACTGCGGCAATGATGCTGGAACAACGGGCCCAGAAGGTTCCTGTAACTAGGGGCTGGGGGTGAGCCGGGGCCGGGTGATGCCAAGAGAGTCGATCCCACCCCCAGTGCGGAAGTCCAGCATCCCAGCCTGGCAGCTGTGGCCGTGTCCGGCATTTCAGAGGGCAGAGCCCGAGCTCTGTCCACTGCTGGAGCAGCCCCCACTCCCTGCAGGCCTTGCCCCCCCATCATCCCAGCTTGGAGGGAGGCGACCCAGGGGTCAGGGCATCTCAGACCCTTGTGAGGCCTGGGGCCAGGCTGCTGCGACCCCCAGCTGCTCCCCAGCCCTTTCTCCTGCCTTGGCCTGCGCCCGAAGGGCAGGGCAGGTGGAAGGAGACCTTTGTTTTCTGGCCTGCATGAGCCCCTCCCGCTATCCCACAGCAGCAGCCCCAGGGCCGGCCTTGGGCTGGGATTTAATGCAGCACGACTGGGCGGGGGCGTGTGCACCAGGCCGGGGGCTGAGCTGGGGGAATTGCACACGGGGGGGGGCTGTGTCGTGTTTGTCCCGGCTGCCAGCTTGTCTCCGTCTCCCCTCGTGGCTAACGAGGGCCGAGGCCCCTCCGGCTGCGGCAGGCCCTGCACGTGGGCTCAGCTGTCCCTGGCGGCAGGTGCCCGCCCGCCATGGCTCCGGCTTGCGGCAGACCCCTTGGCTGGATCAGTCGCGCTTGGACCCCACTGGGGCGGGGGAGCAGCCTGCCGGCGCCAACACCGAACGAGCCTGGGCAAACCCACAGCCCAGTGGTGGCACCACCCCCAGGGTTGGATTTGCACCCAGGACGGAGCCCTGCTGGGGGGCTGCCCCGGCTCCTGCCCCCAGCATGCTTTGCTGCAGCCAGCCAACCCCCAGCAGTCCTACGGGGGCACCTCCAGCTGGCGAGGGCCGGGGCGGCAGCCAGCACCCGCTAAGGAACGAGACCGTGAAGCCAGCCCGTGTTGCCGTGTGAGGTGGGTGCAGGGACCAGGGATCAGCACAGCTGTGGCTAGCGAGGGGGGTGGGACCAGGCGGGGCTGGGCCAGGGCCCGCACTTACCCATCTCCCCCAGGGCAGAGACACTGGTGCTTGGAGAACCACAGGGAAAGGCCCGAGGCTGGCGTGGCTGCAGGACAGACAGCACAGTCATGAGTTGGTGTCTGGGACGTGCCCTGCTGTGCAGCGGGTGCCCGGGGCCAGGGCATGAGGGCAGATGTGGTGCAAAGCCAGGGGCAGCTATGCTGAGCGGAAAGGGCCCGGCCAGCCAGCGAGCACCAGGCCCACAGGGCGGGCCCCACGTACCCCCTGCCCCGAGTCCAGCTGAGAAATACCCAGCCCAGGTGGCCCGCAGGTGCCAACCTCTCAGGTGACACCGACCCGCAGAACCCAGCCCCGGAGCCGCCGCAGACACCCTGAAGGAGGCAACGAGCCCACTTGCCAAATGCTTTTTATTGGCCTAAAAAACCCACTTCTCTGGGCAGGAAATTTCGACAGAGTCTCTCGGCTGGAGACAAAACTCCCACGTGAGCGCACGGAGGAGGTGGGTGCGTCCCAGCTCTGAGATGGAGGCTGGGGGGGGTGTTCCCCCCCCCACCCCTGCATCAGATTGATCCCCCCCAGTGTGCGTTTCTCTCAGTGAGCCGGCAGAGGGCAGCCTGGGGGTCAGGCTGAGAAGGGAGCAGGCGGAAGGCACCGCACAGGGCAGAGCCCAGCTGCAGCCCCCACCCATCTCCTGGGCCCTGGAGACGGGGGGAGCCCGGCTGGAAGCGAAGGGTTAAGGGCAGGGAGTCAGGCCAGAGGCCTGGAGCAGACGCGGTGTTCGCAGCCGGCCCAGCGCTCGGACGTGGGTGGCAGGTGGCCCCCGGCAGGGGAAGCCGCACTGCTGGCAACAGATCCCAGCGGTACCAGTGCCCTGGGCTACCCCCCACTTCTGGAGACAGGTCCCCGGAGAGGCCATTCAAGCCCTTACTGTGGTAACGACTCCCATGCCATGGGCGTTGCCCAGCCCCACTAGGCATTCGGGCTGAACGAGACGCAGGGCCCAACCGCCCCCTTCCATCACTGCTGTGACCCACACGCTGCCTGCTCAGCCTCCCGTTGCCACCTCCCCCCAGAGCCGCAATGGGAAGCTCTGAACACGCTCTGCAGTGGCACGCCCTGGGCGGTCTCTGCGCCCAGCCTCTCGTGCGAGGGCAGCGTGCAGCAGCCGGGATCCCTCCCCCACTCGGTGCAGGTACAGCGGTGCAAACCAGTGCAGCCGGCCTGGGGCTGGCGGTTCTGCCCTGCCCTGCCCGCGGGTCTCGTATGTAACGCCGGCTCCTTTGCACAGCAGGAGGGGCCGGGGCGCAGAGTCTGCTACAAGGTGCTGGGCCTGGGTGCTTGGCGCTGGGGTGTGGGGCGAGGGGAGAGCCAGGCTCTGCTCCCCACTAGCGGGCAGCTCCCACGGGGACACGGGTTGGCTGTGGATTGGGCCACACGTGGAGCGAAGCTGCAGCTGCTTTTCAAGGTGACGGGGCCTTTCTAGGCAGAATCCACCCCCAGCGCTCTGCAGGCTCCGGGGCCTCCCTCCGCTGGCGGAGGACAATGGGGCTCTGTTCACTTATCTCCCGCAGCGTTCGCCACGCTCCCCCGACAGCGCTGCTGTGTGCCTGGGCGGGGAGGGGGGAGCAGCGGTGTTCTCACCCCTCCCTGCCCTGCTCACAGCACGGCTGGGGGGCTGGCCAAGGAGGGCTCCGCTGTGGGGCCGCAGCCCCTGGGACCTGGATCCTTGCTCCCCCCTTCTAAAGCCTTCCACTACCAGCTGGAGAGGAACCCCCTGCTGACACCCCCTGGGCTTCTGGGAGCTTTGGAGGGGAGAGGGGAGGTCGTCCCCGTCCCCCCCCCCTCCCCCGAAGCAGGAGGGGAGACTCCAGCATCTGGGACTCTGCGTCAGTGCATAGAAAATCCGCCTTCCATTGCCAGGGCTTCCCTAGGGCCGGGTACCCAGTGGGCATCACCTCTGCCCCACCACCCCATGGAGGCTCCGGGCCACCTCCATCCTGGGTCACTCAGGCAGGCTTTATCTCCCGCCCGCAGGGCTCTCCCAAGGGAGACGGGCCAGGAGCCAGCAGCCCCGCTGCCAGTGCTGTGGGGGGGCCTGGCTGTGGCCGTGCCATCTCCCTCTCCAACGAGGGCCCGGGGAGCGCTCCCTCCACCCAGGGCGAGCTCAGCGAGATCCCACCTGCAGGGCTGGTGGAGCAGCTGCCCTCCGAGTCCCATGCTGCCCTCCGGGCACTTGCCCCATGCCCTGCCCGCTCATTCCCACCTTCTGCCAGGGGCGCCAACCAGGCAGTGCCCCCGCCCCTTTCCGCAGGCCCCGCATAATGTGACACTTCCCGTCGGTGCTCGCTTCCAGACCGAATGCAACTCCCCTCTCGCTCCCACGCCGCCACTGTAACGCTGGCTAGGCGCCCTTCTCTGCACTCAGCACCCCTGGGACGGGGAGAAGGTTCTGATCCGTTTCCCACACCCTGCCCCCGACCGCAGATAGGCGAGCCGAGACCCCCATCGTCCAGTCCACGCGCACACTGCCTCGGCCCCGCCTGGGGGAAAGGCAATCCGACCAAGGGGGGGCTGGCCCACGCAGCCCCGCTGGTTTCTGCCGTGAGGGCAGCACAGCGGGAAAGACGGGAATTGCTGGCAATCAGGAAGGGGCAGGGACCGCTCTTCCCTGCTTGGAGGGATGTTAAACAAGACCCCGCCCCCAAAATAAAATAAATTTAAAATAAAATTAGCTACAAAAATATGGAGCCGGGCGGGCCGGTGCGGTTCGTCTGTGCGAGACGGCAGGCGGGGGCTGGTCCGGGGCAGCCAGACCCAGCCGCTCCGGGTACGTCCCCGTTCTCAGCACACCGGGGCAGCAGATAAATTAGAGAGACCGTCAGGAGAGGTGAAATCAAATAAATAGTTAAAAAGGCGGGGGCAGGGCATCCGAGCGCCTCCCGCCGCCCCGGCACAGTCTGCACGTGCGGCCCTGACCCCCTCACGTTTGGTGAACTTCGTGAAACATGAGCTCCCGGGGGATGCGCGTCTCCGGGCCGAAGTTCTTGGCCGCCCGCCGCTCGAAAGCTGCCACCATCTGCTTGACCACCTCGTCGAAGAAGACCGTGGCGAGCTGCGAGTGCAGCAGGGAGCGGAACTCGAAGGAGATCTGGGGAGGAGAGAGAGATGAGGGGCTGGCGGAGCAGGGCAGGCCGGGCCAGAGCCCCCCCTGGACAAAGGGCAGGGGGACGGGGCTGCCCCTGTTCCACAATGTCCAGTGGGGAACCTGCCCTCCTCAGCAGCACGCAGCGAACAGTCGCCTCCACACAAACCCCGCAGCCCACTGGGGAAACTGAGGCCGAGAGACAGGCTCACGCAGCATGTCACTGACAGAGCCAGGAGGAGAACCCAGGAGTCCTGACTCCCAGGCCCCGCCTCTCAGACAAATGTGCCCAGGTGGAACATTTGCTCCTGCTTCTCTCTCCCTCGAGACACGAACAGCAGTCGCTCAGTGGCTGAGGGCAGCATTTCGCCCCCTGCTTACCTCCTCCTCGAGGCCAGTGACCTGGGGACAGGTGCTTCTAACAGTATGCGCTGGCTGGTCGGCAGCCACCTCTCCGGTCCATCCCCAGTGGATTCACTGCGGGGACGACTCCACGTGGCGACTGGGTGGGGCGGGGAATGGGAGAGGGCAGGCTGGGGGGGGAGGGGGGGGGCTTACCGAGAAATCCACCGTGCAGGTGCGGGGGTAGCCTGGGATGCCCGGGCTGAAGCGCCAGCTAGTCTCCAGGTGGTTGAAGAGCCTCCCGTCAGTGCAGATGGCCTGAGAAGGGATAGCAGGAGCGTCAGGCGAGGGGCTTTGCTACCAGAGTGCTGGGAAGCCAGGCTCCCTGGGGGGGCTGAGCGCCCCCACCCCGAACTGTTCCATCCCCGCACATCCCCCGCCCTGAGAATCCCCGGCAGCCTCACCTTGACCAGGTGCGGGCGCACCAAGGTGATGATGGAGGTGTATTTCTCCAGCACGGGCGGGAAGCCCACTTCCAGCTGAGCCTTCACGTGGCCCGTGCGCTTGGAGACCACCACCGACTTCTTGCACCAGGGGACAAAGTGCTTGTAGTCATCCACGTTGGACACCACCTCGTACATTTCCTGCATGGAGTACCTGCCGGGGGGAGACGCCTGCGCTGACTCGGTGCTGCCGTCCTGCAGGCACAGGGCAGCTCGGGGACGGGCTAGGGAACCGGGCACCTCCACCACCATCCATGCCCCCCGCCCTGCACATGCAATGAGTTTCATGGGTCTCACTCCGGTTCGCACTGCCCACGTCACGTCACAGACAGGTCGAGGCTTGACCGAGGCCTGGAGACCAAACTCCCCTTTTGCCACCAGCACTGGGGCAAGCAGGGGAAGGACGCAGCATGCTGGAGCGTGCAGGGAAAGCCCCATCCCCCTCTGGGGGAACACAGCCAATGCCACTTACCCTATAATCCTCCTCTCCGAATACTCCTTCCTTTTGTTGGTGAAAGGCCCCGTGAGGTTGATGAACGTCCGGCTGTGCGGGCTGCAGGGGCCCCAGTCCAGGCTGTTTATTGCCCAAGGCACCCGGCTCAGCAGAATCCCGCAGACAGACACGGCCCTGCAACTGGAAACGGGTCGGGGTTAGCAGAGACCGACCGGCGCCCGCCTGGCCAGGCAGAGGAAGGGAGCTAGGTGCTACTCCCCTTCGAGAGGTCACCTGAGGCTGAGACTAGCTAGGCCCAAAGCCTCTAAAGCAGAGTGAGGCTGCGGGAGACGAAGGCGGCGAAACACCCTCCCCAGCCAGGACGAGGCAATTCCCTCTCGCATGCCAATCTCGTTCCCCTGGGGACCTATCGGCCCCTACGTGCTGTATGGCCACGCTGCATGCTGCGATCGCTTCACCGCTCCCATGCGGCCACCGCTGGGCTGGGACCTGGCAGCGGTTTAGTGACGCAGCAACTCTACCGACCAGTTTGTGGCAGGGAGCGACACCGACTCCCGTCTCACAGTGAAGGTGCCGCTGACGCCTGCTCCCACCAAGGGGATGTTTAATGAGCTACTCCTGGGGGAATTCTGCGCCACTGCGCGTGCGCAGAATTTATGTCCCCCCGCAGATTTCTTTGCCTCCCCGCAGAAAAATTACTTTCTGATGGGGAAGCAAAGGGAGGCCACAAGAGCAGTCATGTGACCCTCCTCATCAGTATGTTTCAGGTGCCCAGGACAGCCGGCAGAGAGGTAAATCACTGTGGGGCAGTGGGCAAGACTAGGGAAGACCCGGCTGGTGGCTCCTACCCTGCGCCAGGCTCAGCTGCTAGTCCTGTCTGGGCTGTGGAGGACGGGACTTCCTCTGCCCCTGCATGGCATCCAGGGCCGTGTCGGACCCACCCCCAGATTTCTCCAACAGCTGGTAGGAAGCTCTGCAATGCCCCTCCCCTTCACTTCCTGTACCCATCGCTCCTGAATTGCAGGGGGAGGGATCACTTTTCAGGGAGCTGCTCCCCCATCCGTCTAACACCCATGCATCCAAACCCCCTCATACCCAGACCCTCCCGCTGAGGCCCACCCCCCCTCACACCCAGAAACCCCCCAACGATGAGCCCCACTCCCCCTGCACCTGGACCACCCCGACAAGCCACCCGCACCTGGATCCCTATTGTACCAACCCCACCCCCCTCAGCATCTGGACCCCACTACTGAGTCCCGCACAGTCCACCTACCCAGACCCCCTAACAAGCTCTATCCCCACCATACCCAGACCCCCCTGCTGAGCACCAGCCACCTTCACCTGGACCCCCATCTTCACCTGAACCCCCCTGCAGAGTTCCATTACCATTGCACCCAGAGACCCCCAACAAGCCCCTGTGCAACCAGATCCTCCTGCACCTGAATCCCCCACTAAGCCACATGCACCCAGATTGCCCCCCACAGAACCCTCTCAACCCACATCTGGATCCCCCCACACTGTGCTCCTCCACACTTGGATCCCGCCTTGCTGTGCCTGCCTGCCCACACCTGGTGCACTTGGCACAGAGGGTCAGGACCCTGGGGTGTTTCTGGGGCAGGCCCAGTCCTTGCGCTGTCTGGGTTGGGTGCAGCCGCATCGCTGAGTCTGTGTCCCGGGGGGAAGCTGAACAGTGATCTCCCACCTCCTTGCAGCCAGCGGCCTGTGCTCCCCAAGGCCATGCTGGAGCCTCCACATTTATTTGACAAGTAAAACTGGCAGAATTTTGCAGAATTTTAATTTTTTTTGGCACAGAATGCCCTCAGCAGGAACGAGCACAAACGACCCAGACCTGAGCTTTGAAGTCTGATCATCTGACAGACAGCACCGGGAGGGGGCCCTGGGATCAGCCCTGTCTCTGAGGGGAGAGCGCCCCCCTGCTCCCTCACTCATCCTGCTCCCTGCAGCACAGCACCGCAACGGGGTCAGCCCTGGCTCAGGGGGGAGCTTGCTCCCACTAGCTCACTGGCCAGCAGTTCGTGGCCCCAAACAAGCCCCCCATGGTAGGGCAGGGTGAGCGGCTGGCGGGCAGGGCGGGCTCTCCTGCGGGCAGGCCGGGCGGCTGGCGGGCGGCTGGCGGGCAGGGCGGGCGCTCAGACACAGTGGCAGTTTACATCCCCTCCTGCTTGTGCTCACTCAGATCTTTGTGAAGGCAGCTGGGGAGGGCAGCGAGGGTGACCCTGACCACCTCCTTCCTGCTGCAGATCACCTGCTGCTGAGTCAAGAGGCAGGCGGCCCCTCCCCTGTGCCCAGCCGGCCTGACGCAACAGCTGCCATTAGACCCGCCCATCAGGAGGGCAGCTCAGAGCAGGAGGAGGAGAGGTTCATTCACAGGACCAGCCGTCAGCTGAGCCGGCGGAAAGCCAATAAGGAGTGGCAAGTCCTTGGAGCCGGGCACCAGAGGGGAGAGGAGGGTCCGGTGCCACCAGGAAGGGCCCGCTCTGAGGCACAGGGACCACGGTTGCCCCATCTCCTTAGTCAGGGTGGCTGGTGAAACACAGGGCACATTGCTGAGCTCTGCCCCCCTCCGCATCAATATGGGGCAAACACGGGCACCAATGCAGGGGCCGAGGGGATCTGGATTTCTTGAGAAGGGGGGTGGCAGGGAAGCAACGTGCCACTCTAGCAGGTTTCCTCCGCTCTCCGCAGGCCCTGTAAGAACACCCTGCTGTACCAGTGACCCATCGGTGCATAACCATACCCGGCGGCTATGCTGCCAAGCAGAGAGTTCGGGTGGAGGAGCGGGAGTCAGCGTCCTGGCAGGATGTCTCAAGGCCCAGAGGCTTGGTTTGCCCTGCCCTGCCCTGCCTGGACGTTAGCAATCCCTGGCGCTTTCCGAAAGAGCAGCGACTGGCCAAGATTTCCTCTCGGCTCCACAGCCCTGGTTGCTACTTCCCATCCTCAGCGTGGCCGCCTTTCAGCGGTCTACAGCCGCTCCGGTAGCTTTGGACGAAAGGCGCTCTGGAAAATGTGGGTCATTGACAATAACTGTGGGCTGGTTAGGTGCGATTTATGCTGGGTTCTGTGGGTTCTTCTCCACGGTGGGTCAGCGTTCTCGCCGATTGATAGATGAGGAAACTGAGGTACTGACTGAAAACAGGACTTATCTGCCAAGGTCACCAGCCTGTCAGAGGCAGAGCTCATTACCCAGGTCATGCTTCTAATTCCCTTGTATTCCATTCGGAGTTTGTCCTCTGGACCTCGCCCCCTGATGAAATTTCAGCTGGTGGTTTTGTTCCTTGATCCTCAGAGCCTGGCACGCCAACCACAGACAAGAGGAGAATCACAAACACAGAAGGGAAGCCAGCAACATGTGACCGCTCTCCTGCAAACAGTCCAGAGGCGGTGAACGGCCCTCCCGTTGGAATGTTTGTGCACGCCGGGAGCGGGCTTCCGCTCGTTTCACTGGCAGGCGGGGGGTCTGACCCACCCTTTGAGCTGCGCTGGTGGAGTGGTTGGCCTCCCACGACAGCCTGGACAGACGGTTGATCTCCCACAACCCCAGAGTCAGCGTCGAGATCCAGAGTGCGACGGCGAACGCTCCCCCTTCTTCGCCACTTGACCCTGGTGCTGGAGGCAGCAGGCGGCACTTACGTGCAAGCCAGCAACAGACCATTCAGTGACTATACCCAGCTGGGGAGACTGAGGCACAGGGCGGCAATGCGACTCGCCCACAGCCAGGAATAGAACCTAGGAGTTCCTGACTCCCAACCCGCAGTACAGACTGGTCGGGTTTTATCCCATTGGTTCAATGCCAACAAAATAAACAAGAAGTCCTGAAGTTCCGAATTTGACATTATAACGACACTAGGAACGAGAGGCAACTTCCTTCCAACACAATCAGGGGGTCGCGTTCCATCATCACTGGAAACTTTCCACTCAGGCTGTTCGCCTACATATATTTATAGATGCATCTGAAAACGGGTCACTCACGCTCTTCCCCAGAGGCACCAGGAGAGGGGAAAGGTCTTTCTTTTCCACTGTGCTGCGGCCACTCCAGGTTCAGACAGCCCAATGCCCCCTCTCCTTCCAGCGCAGAGGAAAGTGCAAAGGACGTTGCTGGTGGTTCAGATTCGGTAACGCATCTGAGCTCTCCATGAGCCTAGAGGTCGCCTGGGCCCCCTCAGCCCTGCCTGAGTGGATGGACAGGCTCTCCAGGGGACAGACTCCAAGTTCTGTGCCGGACGCTGTGCAGCAGCGGACAAGAAGAATTCGGGCAGCAAAGAGCACAGCCTTCAGCTGGGGGTGCCTTGCCAGCCCTCCCGTATTGTGTCTCAAAGCAAAACACACTTAAGAATTGCCTGCAAGATGTTATTTATTCTGAGCTAGGTGCTGGGCAGATGCAGAGGAGAGGGCTGCTGCCCTGAGGAACATGGCATCTCTTATCCCCAACACGTCAGTGACGAGCAGCCACCCTGGCTCCATTTCAAAGCTGGGCACGAGGCCACTTCAACTCTCTCGGCTCCAAGCTCTGGGAGCATCCCAAGTGCTAATGGAGGCATCTGAACTCGAAAAGCACCTCGGTTATACCCAAGCTGTTGATTTTTTTGCTCCCACCTGCCAAGACGCAGGACTGCTCTGATGGCCTGACAGACCAATGCATTGCAGCAACTTCCTGGCACGGCACCTCCCACCAGAGGTCATCCCTGGAGGAGGTGCGAGCCCTCAAAACTTCCAGGCCTTTTGAAAGGGACGACATTCATTCTCGAAGCCTGGGCAAGAGGTGACATTTGATTCAGATCATCAAGTCGAGTGAACATCGTGTTTTCCGACTGAGGAGAGACTTTTACAAACCGCCGTCTCCGGCGATCGCCCTTTAACTAGCACCTGATCGCAGGGCTGCACCCATGTGTCTGGAAATTCGCAAAGGAGGTCAGCTGCTGAACCTGAATCCTATTTCCTCTTCCTGCAAAGCAAGACACTCCCTGGAAAGCTCTTTACATGTTATCATAACATCTTCCGTTGCTAAAGAAACCAGCACCCACCTCCCCTCCCCTGAAGGGTAAACCTAAAGGCCGGCAGCTGTCCAGCAAACCGCAGGACCTAGGGCTGGACCCATCCTTGCTTCAGTGATGCTAGATCCCATTTAGACGCAGCAAGTTTTACTAAGCCAGCGGTTGCCCATGCGTGGTCCATGGATCCCCCATGGTCTATCAAGCCCTTGAGCTAGTCTTCAGCCAGCTAAGGCAGTCTCCTGGGGTGTTGCCGAGGGTCTGCAGCCAGCTAGCCGCTCACATCTGGTTCTTTGGTTCCAGGTGCTAAATTCCATTGAAAGACGCGAAGTATCCGGGAAGAATTCCCCTCGCATCACCGCTTCCCACGGACAATCGCTGAAGTTGCCACAGGGACGTCGTGCGGCTGGGAGCAGAGCTGTCCCCAAGACCATCTCTCTGGCAATAGGTGTGGGGGCCGGATCCCCGAAACGTAAAACACCAACTTCCCTGCCGCAGCCAACCCAGCCTGACCCCCCATGCCGTGAGCGGCCCTGGCCGGGTCCCCACTGCCTCTTCCGCTGCACCCAATGCTGCATACAAGTGCCCCCCTCCCTTAGGCCCCCTCTCTGGGTCCCTCCCCCCCCAGAAACCCCTTCTTAGGGCCCTGATCCCCATGGCCCCTCCCCCCAGAGGGGGAGGTCTCTGGGCCCCTCCCCCAGAGACCCCCCTCTCTGCCCCATGGCCCCTCCCCCCAGAGGGGGAGGTCTCTGGGCCCCTCCCCCCAGAGACCCCCCCTCTCTGCCCCCATGGCCCCTCCCCCAGAGACCCCCCTCTCTGCCCCATGGCCCCTCCCCCCAGAGACCCCCCTCTCTTCCCCCATGGCCCCTCCCCCCAGAGACCCCCCTCTCTGCCCCATGGCCCCTCCCCCCAGAAACCCCACTCTCTGCCCCCATGGCCCCTCCCCC
The DNA here is from genome assembly GCF_011386835.1 of Chrysemys picta bellii. Classification (NCBI taxonomy): domain Eukaryota; kingdom Metazoa; phylum Chordata; order Testudines; family Emydidae; genus Chrysemys; species Chrysemys picta. The sequence continues at coordinate 12,963,414 of NC_088812.1, read as the reverse complement.
CAGAGACCCCCTCTTAGGGCCCTGGCCCCCATGGCTCCTCCCCCAGACACTCCCCTCCCTGCCCCCATGGCCCCCTCCCTCCATAACCCCCCCCCCGGCGGCCCGCGGGCCCGCTCACCTGCCAGGCGGGGGCGCGCCCGGCCACAGCCCCTCGCGCGCCCCCAGCCGCAGCACCGCGCGCAGCCGCCTGGCCGCCATGGGGGAGGGGTCCGGGCTCCGCGCTCCGTCCGCCGCAAATACCGGCTCCGCCGCGCTGAACTCCCCCTCCCCCGTCACACACAACGTCACGCGTCACTATAGAGCCCACCGCGTCACAGACAGGGGGCGGGGCGAGAAGGCGAAGGGAGCAGGGCGGGAGCTGGGAGGACAGGGCTGTCCCGGGGACGTGGTGCATCATGGGGGTTGTAGTTTCCGGCGCCGTGACGCCCTGGGCGCTTGCGCTCCGCCACCCGGGGCATCATGGGTATTGTAGTCCCGCCGCCCTGAGGTGCCATTGGCGTCATAGCGACGGCCCAGGTGCCTGATGGGAATTGTAGTCCATCTGGCAGGCAGGGCGGGGCCTGTGATCAAGCCAGCCAGCAGCTGGGGGCTGATGGGCTGCAAAGTGACCTCATGTCGTGCTGCAGCATGTCATAGCATGACACAGTCGCATCATCGCCCCGTGATGCATCACGCTGCCGCATCATCCCATGGCCCCGCTGCGCCATGCCCCCACACGCCATCGCCCCGTGCCATGTTGGGACACAGCAGCACATGCTCGTATGTCATCCTGACCTCACACCGGGACGTGTGACATCATCGTGCTGCAACATGACATCCTAGAATCAGAGACTAGCAGGGTTGGAAGGGCCCTCGGGAGGTCATCTCGTCCATAGGACTGAGCATCAAATTATCACAGCCCATCCAAATATCATCACGTCATCATGATTCCTTATTATTTGTATTTTCACAGTGGGTGGGAACCCCAGTCATGGACTCGGACACATCAGGACGTTGCTGTGGCTCAAGGCAACGTCATCAACCTTAGGATGCTCATCCTCTGATCACACCAGGAAGCCATGTCATGACATCACAACACAACATCATCACACCTCCAACCAACATAATATCATAATGACCTTCTCCCCGGAGTGAGCTTTGGACCCATGGGCTTTCTTGCAGAAATCACCCTAAAAAAGTGACCCTGTCAAACCATTTATCCATGTTTGCTCTTTCTTTGACTAAAATCATAGTAAAATACACTTACTGTTGGGCTCTGGTTTTGCAAGATGAATCTCAAAGTGCTTTACAGACTAATACTGAAATCAAAGTCTCAGAGCCCTCTTGGGATGGTTAAAATTATGATGCCCATTTTATAGATGGAGAAATTGGGGCACAGAAAAGTCAAGTAACCTGCCCAAAGGAAGCCTGTGTCACAGCCATGAAGAGAACCCAGAAGTCCTGACTCCTAGATCTATGCCTTAACCACAAGCTTAAGCAATATATCATGGGACTGATTAGCAGTTATTGTCTAAACAGTTCCAGCTGTCCCTCTATTTTCATCATCACAATGGTCCCTTTTGAACTTGGAATCTATGAATCATCTCCTAATTCCATTTTCTTTCAGGGAAGCCAGTTACCAAAAACTCCTCAAATCCCAGCTCGCAGAGAATTGTGCTAGGAACCCCCCAGTTTTGCTTCCTTTGCGGACAAGGTGAGAGGAGGAGGAGAGGCCACCCCACAAGGCCTATACAAATGGCTGGCAAAGGGTTGTGAGCAATACACTGTAAAACACAAGTCCAATGATCTTGTGCTGCCGTGAAAGGTCTAGTTCCACTGCTTCCTCCTCCCGGCAATATTTCACTGGCGAAAATGTCAACAGCTGCTCTTGATGGCTTTCAGCTCTATGATTTCACCTTGATTTCACTGTTAGGTAACACTCGGCTAATTGCAGGTCCAAAGCCATGATAAAAATAGCCCTGCTACAGTATCAACAGCACAAACATAGTCTCCTGGCTCCTCCTCCTCTGAACTCAGTTCAACCGGAGATCAAAAGTAGAGCCCGGAGTGAAGCTGCCACATTAGCCCCCAGACTACGTCCCCTCCATACTCCATGGCAGTCAATGTCAATGTGTCTCTGGGTGTTATTTCAAGACACGGAGGTAGCAATTTAAAGCGGTGCCCCGTTATCCCTCCCAAACAGTCACAGGCAGGAAAATTAACTAGAAACACCTTGTAACTGCAGAAAACAATTATTCAGCTCATCTTGTTGCACCGATCATTTATTTATTTAAACAAGTCCTTTGCTTCAAGGGGCTCCCAAAAGTGGCCCTGACAAAAGCCAGATTGGCAGCTTCTTAAAGCCATCCTGATCTTTAGCTGGCTGGTGGAGACTACAGGGCCCCACATGCAATGCTCCACATCAAGCTAAACCTTATGGCCACAAGGCCCGCTGGAACCTATAGTGTCCCCAGGGTCACGTGGTAAAGACTTGTGAGCCACTTTTCGGGCCTGGGCTCTGGCAGGTTTCAGCTGCACATGAGGTCGCTATCAGAGTCACCCAGAAATGCTTATGTGAGGTCCCATGCAGCACCACTTTGTTATTATGATTCATTATTTGTTAAGCAAAGACAATGTGTTAGGCACAGTATAAAAAAGAAGTCTCAAAACAACCCCTATAGCATGAAGAGCCATGAAGATATAACAGCCCAATCCTGAAAACATCTTCAAGGGCAATGCTTACTTCCATGAGTAGACCCACTGAGTGCATAGGTGGAAGTATTTACACCTGGGAGTGAGTGTTTGCAGGATCGGGACCTAAAAAACAGGCATAGAAATGAGAGCTGGCACTAACTGCGTAGCCCAGAGGAGGGAATGGATTTTGGATTTGTTTAACAGTTAATTTCTTGTGGGCATGATGGAAGCAGTGGGATTTTAGGAGGCACCTGAATGAAGAGATCTGAGTTCTACACTACATGTTCATGATGGTCCCTTCTGGCCTTAAAGTCTAGGAGATTCAATTCACTGTGCGACCCTCTCTCTGTCTCAGTTTCCTGAGTTCAAGCAGAGAGTGAAGTCCATGTAGAACACAGATCTCCTGATTCCCAGACCTGTGCGTTAGCCACAAAGGACCAACCTTCCCTCTCCGAGGCCTGGTCTACACTAGAAAATATTACTGGCATAGCTATGTCGGTTAGGAACGTGAAAAAAATCACACCGCTAACCGATATACCTGTGCTGGCAAAAGCTCTAATGTAGACACAGTTATAGCAGCAACAAAAAATATTTGGCAGGTCATAGCTATTCCATTCGGGGAACGGGTGGAAGAACGCTTTTGCTGGAATCAGCTGTGTCTCCACTAGGGGGTGCCAGTATATCTATATCAGCAAACCTTTTAAGAGTAGACCAGGCCTGAGAGGCAGCTTGATCCAGAAGAGCAGACCCTGTGTAGGACTCAGGAGACCTGGATTCTGTTCCTGGCCATACTAAGCCCTGGTCTACACTACAGCTGCATGACCTTGTGTGAGATGTTTCATCTCTCCATTTCCCTTCCATCCTTTATCTGCCTTGTCCAGACTCTAACTCTTTGGAGCAGGGATTGTCTCTTACCATGTGTTTGTTCAGTAACTAGCACAGTAACTCAGCTGGGACTTCCCCATCACAACAACGAAGGAATCTGAGATCACCCTTGTAGCAATCTGATTTGTTTAGTCTGAATACTAAATACAAGTTGGTGGATCCTTGGATAATGGGCACTTTAGGAGCGCAAAGAATTAATGTCATAACTCAAGCAACTATTAATTCTTATTTAATTTGCAGTGGCCACGTGGACTACCAACCCATCCCACTTGGAAGCCACCAGTTAATGATGGTAGATCCATCTGGTTACTATCAATTGATCAGATGTGTGGGTAGTGCAGTTCCTCACCTGATTCTCTATCGCTAGCCCTTGGAGAACATCGAGGCACCTAGCTTCACCCGTGGGCCGAGTTTATGTATCGGTTTGCTCACCCGTCTCAGCCTGGACCCGATTCCGGTGGAGTCAATCGATGGAATCGGACTGGGGGAAACTCATGGGCCCACATGGAAAAGCGGCTCTTGCCTGCCCTGCCCCGATGATGGCAAACACGTGCCCCCCCCCCATTCAGGGACCCCCCTAAGGCCCGGCACCCCCGGGGCTCCCCATGGCCCGGCACCCCCACCCCTGAGGGGATCCAAGTGCCCCCCCATTCAGGGACCCCGCTAGGGCCCGCCCCCCCCCAGGGGCTCCCCGGGGCCCGGCCCCCCCACCCCTGAGGGGATCCAAGCCCCCCCCATTCCGGGACCCCCCTAAGGCCCCCCCAGGGGCTCCCCGGGGCCCGGCCCCCCCACCCCTGAGGGGATCCAAGTGCCCCCCATTCAGGGACCCCACTAGGGCCCGCCCCCCCCAGGAGCTCCCCATGGCCCGGCCCCCCCACCCCTGAGGGGATCCAAGTGCCCCCCCCATTCAGGGACCCCCCCTAAGGCCCGCCCCCCCAGGGGCTCCCCGGGGCCCGGCACCCCACCCCTGAGGGGATCCAGCCCCCCCCATTCCGGGACCCCGCTAGGGCCCGCCCCGGGAGCGGCCTGGGGCCGGGGCCGGGGCCGGGGCCGAGGCCGGGTCTCCCCGGCAGGGGTCGCTGCGGCGGCCTCCCGCGGTGGGCGGGCTCAGTCCCTCCCCGCCCCGCAGCCGCCGCGGCCGGAGCCTGATGCCGGGAGCTCGGCGCTGAGGCGGGGGGGCCCGGGCCCGGACATGGGGATTCTCAGCATCACGGACCAGGTACCGGGGCCGCCGCCGCCTCCCCCCGCGCGCCCGGCTCCCCGCCCGGCCCGCCCGCTACGCGAGCCCGGGGATTTGCGGCCTAGTGCGGAGCCGCCCCTCGGCGCCCGGAGCGGCCTCCCCCCGCCCCGCTCCGCTCCGCTCCGCTCCGCTCCGGCCCGGCCCGGCCCAGCCCAGCCCGGCCCGGCCCAGCCCAGCCCGGCGAGGGGATCGAGCCGAGCCGGGCCGGGCCGGGCGCCGCCGCCTCAAGGCCGGAGCCGGGCTCCGCGCTGCCAGTTTCCCGCCCGAGGAGACGGAGCCCGGCCCCGCCGCCCGCCCCGCCCGCCCCCGGGCCCCCATCCACCCCCTGCCCCACCTCTGCCCCCCGCCCCCCATCTCTGCCCCCCCCCCGGGCCCCCATCTCTGCCCCCCATCTCTGCCCCCCCGGGACCCCCATCCACCCCCCGCCCCCCATCTCTGCCCCCCCCGGGCCCCCATCTCTGCCCCCCATCTCTGCCCCCCCCGGGACCCCCATCCACCCCCCGCCCCCCATCTCTGCCCCCCCGGGCCCCCATCTCTGCCCCCCATCTCTGCCCCCCCCGGGACCCCCATCCACCCCCCGCCCCCCATCTCTGCCCCCTCGGGACCCCCATCCATCCCCGCCTCCCATCTCTGCCCCCCGCCTCCCATCTCTGCCCCCCCGAGACCCCCATCCACCCCCTGCCCCCCATCTCTGCCCCCCCGAGACCCCCATCCACCCCCGCCCCCCATCCACCCCCGCCTCCCATCTCTGCCCCCCGCCTCCCATCTCTGCCCCCCCGAGACCCCCATCCACCCCCTGCCCCCCATCTCTGCCCCCCGAGACCCCCATCCACCCCCGCCCCCCATCTCTGCCCCCCCCGAGACCCCCATCTGCCCCCCGCCTCCCATCTCTGCCCCCCCCTGAGACCCCCATCCACCCCCCACCCCCCATCTCTGCCCCCCCGAGACCCCCATCCACCCCTGCCCCCCATCTCTGCCCCCCCCAGACCCCCATCCACCCCCCGCCCCATCTCTGCCCCCCGCCCCCATCTCTGCCCCCCCGAGACCCCCATCCACCCCCCACCCCACCTCTGCCCCCCGCCCCCCATCACTGCCCCCCCCGAGACCCCCATCCACCCCCCGCCCCCATCTCTGTCCCCCCGAGACCCCCATCCAGCCCCCGCCCCCCATCTCTGCCCCCGAGACCCCCATCCACCCCCCGCCTCATCTCTGCCCCCCGAGACCCCCATCCACCCCTCGCCCCCATCTCTGCCCCCCCGAGACCCCATCCACCCCCCACCCCACCTCTGCCCCCCGCCCCCATCTCTGCCCCCCCGAGACCCCCATCCACCCCCCGCCCCCCATCTCTGCCCCCCCGGGGCCCCCATCCACCCCCTGCCCCATCTCTGCTCCTGCCCCCCATCTCTGCCCCCCCCCGGGGCCCCCATTCACCCTCTGCCCCCCTGCCCTATCTCTGCTCCCCACCCTCTCTGCCTTTGGCCCCCCAGGCCCTCCACCTACCCCCTGCTCCCCATCTCTGCAAGTGCCCCTCGCACCCCATCTCTGGCCTTGGCCCCTCTGCCTTTGGCCTCCCGGAGCCCCCATCCACCCCCTGCCCCATTTCTGTTCCCCTTTCCCCCCCCACCCTCTCTGCATCCATTTTTTATCCCTTTCCAACCCACTGCCCCATTTCCCCAGTGCCAGCCTCTTTGCCCCCCAGCTCTGTCTCTCCTCCCCGCTTGGCCTGCCTTCATCTTTGCCTCCTTCCCTTTGCTCCCCCATATTGGTGTCCCCCATCTCCTAGCTCTGTCTGTTCCCCGTCTTCTCCCTGTCTCCCCGTCCTCATCTCCTTCCTTATCCCCGTCTCCCCAGCCATCCTTCCTACCCCCTTACTCCTCCCATCAACCTCTTTATCCCCCCGAAGGCTGGACAGGATTTGAGTCTCCCCGTTTTCATTCCCTGCCTTTCTCCCTCTACACCCCCTCATCCCCCTTCCCATTTCAGCCCCTCTCGGGCCAGAGGTGGGGCTTGATTTGACACCACCCACGGTGTGCACCCCACTTTCACAAGTTAGGGGGTGATTCATCTCGCATCCCACTTTCATCACTTTGGGGGGGGGGGTTGGTGTCCCTGTGCTGTTGTATGCCCTGCCATTTCCCCGGGTGTGATGAGGCATTTCCCATGCACCCTATTGCCATCGGCGGTATATGTGATTCAGCTTCCCTACATACTGGGGGGGTGTGAGTCAGTCCTGTCTGCACCCCACTTGACTTGTGTCACAACCCCCAAATCAGCAGGGCTGACTGATCTCTGTAGATACCCCCCTCACCCAGGGGGGGCGGGTGGGGAAGGAAGAGTGGCTATACAGATGACCATCGCCACGTACAATTCCCCTAAAAGGGTCAGGTTTCAACCATCTCTGCGCTGTACGGGGTATGAATTAAACCTCCCGGCCCTCGTATGTACTTCACTTTCCTAAGGCAGAGTATATTGATACACAGTTGTTCTTCGCTTCTCCCCCTTTACTCCCTGGATGACGCCCAGCACCTCCCCCTAGTCCTCCAAATACCCCACTGGCCCGCAAACATCTCATCTTGAACCCCCTGATTTGACATGAACCCCCTTTGTTCGTACCCCGGCAGTAATGATTTCTGAGATGTGGGCTGCAGACTCCTCCAAGCAAATATTTACCCCTGCTGTGGTCCCTCGCTGTTGCAATCTCACCAATAGGCTGGGGGGTTAAAGCCTCACATGGCGGGGAGAGAAGGGAACAGGGGAGTAACCTTATTTTTATTATTTTTTTTTTTTTTGGTAACCAAAACATTCAGCTTCCCTTGTGAATGGTGGGTGGGTGTGTCAATCCCAGCATTGCTTGCAAGCTCCGCTGAAGTCCGTGCAGGGCATAATTATGCGTCTATGCATCTATTTTTTTTTTTTTTTTGGAAATGTCTAACGCTGGATGCTGAGTCCACTGCATTCCACGCGAATGACTCGCTCGTTCCCTCCGACTGGGGCTGTGTCCCCCTACCTTTCGCTGCTTTCATGCACGTGTTTGGATGGAGAGGGGAGAGGGAATCTGGAGTTAGCAGGGTAGTAAGGGCGGCAAGTCTGCCCTGGAAATGCAAGTTCAGGGTTCCCTCTGCTGAGCAGACCAGTCAAGATGAGCAGATGAGGTTGGTGGTGCTGGAGTGAACGTGAGGGCAAGGTGGAGCAGGCATCACCCCAGAAGCTGGGCTGCTTGGAGATCTGCTTTGCTGCGCTACCTTGAGCAAAGGGGGGTGGTTTGTTTTCGGTCCTGGCCGCAGTGCGCTTGGTTCTATACAGATGTAAAGGCGGCCGCGGTCCCTGCCCCAAAGAGCTCCCAGGATAAACGACAGAAAGTACAATCTGGGCCTGGGTGACAGGAAATCCGCAGCAGGGTTCTGTTACTGCTGCAGGGAGGTCCTGGGTAGCTGCCAACGCTTGGGGCTCCCCTGGGGGATTGCTCACCCACCGTAACCGAACCTGCACCAGGTTCCCAGGAGGGTGTGTTCCCCCCGTGCCATCAGAACCGAAGATACCAGTCTTTCCCTGAGGTCGGTCTTCCAGGGTACCACTCCTGGTAACTGTGTGCTCTCTGCCGCTGAGAGGGGTCGGAAGGTGGATTATAGGGTGAAGTAAGGGACAGGACAGGGGGTTGTGGAGCACATCGCAAGTGGGGGCTTGTCCATAAAGATCCATTTTAGGCCAATGGGATCAGTGTCGACATTTTCTGGCTATAGCCAAATCTTATGGCAACTGAGGCTAGCCCCAGAAGTAGTGACAGGAGAGGTGAAGGGGGTTTGGCTGTTACCCTGCAGCGTGAGATTTGAGAGGAGGGCCCCGCTCTGGACCATGTTCACTCTCTTGCTATTGAAGACCATCCATACGTGGGTTCTGAAAAGAGAGTGTCTTTTGGGTTCAGGGCCTGCCCCTCTCACTGAGTGACCCCCGAGAGCTAGCTTTCCTGAGTATTTGCTCATCGGATGCTGTATCCTGTTGGGAGCGGATGGCTCAGGGGATTTGGGAGAGAGATGCAGCGTCTTTCCCCTCTAAGGCACTTGTTAAAATTCAGGCTGGGTGAGAGTGTAGGAATTGCCAGACCGGATCAGACCTGTCATCCATCGAGACAGTATTTTGTCTCAGACAGTGGCCAGCACCGGCCACTTCAAAGGATGTTGCAAGAAGCCCAGGGGAAGGCAGATGTGGGATAATCTACCCCCTATGAAGGTCTCATCCGAATAATTAGAGAGTGGTTTAAGCCATGAAGCTTGACTGTTTATATCCCTTCCTAAATGAGTTTTTGTTGGCATTATAACTTCTTAGAAATGGCCAGTCCCTCCTTGAGTTTTACAAAGTCTTTGGCCTCCACAACAGAGCAATCAAACGCCGTGCCAGCTATTGAGGGTGGCCCCTGTGTGAAACCGAGTTTGAGTCTCGGTCCAGTTCCCCGCGGGCAAGTTCCCCCACAACTGGCAGCAGTTGGCCCTCTTCTTGGCAGAGAACTAAGGTGACAGATTCCCACTGAGATCTGGCCAGGATCAGGGCCTGACTGGGTGCCCCTGCCCCCCTAGATGTAGTCTTTCCAGGCCCATGGGTAGGGTGCAAAACTTGTACCGCGCTTCTTCATCTCATGGCTTTATTCCCTAGGGTGGATAACCCGGCAATTTCCACCAACACTCACTTGGCTTCAGTTTTGTAATCCTTGCAGAAGCAGCAGCCTCTCTCTCTCTCTTTATTTTTTTTAAACAGAAATTGGTTTGTATAAATATTAAAAAGCCTTCAGCTGCAAGGAGTGGGGGAGAATTCCTGTCAGATGCCACAGCTGGGCCTGTCTCCACAGCTGCAGCTCGCTAGAGTGGGCTCAGTAGATTTGCGTTTGCTATAGAAGCAGGAGCCCCAAACAAACCACAGGTGCCGTGAGGTGACTACACTTGTCGGGCTGGTCTTGGGGGCATATGAATGATGTTGCGGCCATCCTCCCATCCCTGTCCTTGCACATTCATTTTACCTGCTCACCGCTTGAGTGTCTTTGTCTTTGCAGCCTCCTCTGTCCAAGCCATCTTCAACCGCGATATAGAGGAGGTGCGGTCGTTGCTGAACCAGAAAGAGAATATCAATATATGGTGAGTGCTGGAGCAGCAGCTGCCTGGCCTAGCGTGGCACGCTGACGCGCCTGTCTCAGATTGACCTGTCCTCCTCCGTTTTGCCTCTGAAATATGCTTGTGTAGCCAAAGCAGAGAGGGTGGAACTGTTACGCTTCTGGTAAGCGAGCGAGAATCTTTTCTGCAGTGTGATCCAGTGGTTAGGGTAGCAACTTGGCGGCAAGGCTCCTGGGTTCTATTCCTGGCTTTGCAACCTTGGCTCAGATTTTGAAAGGTATTTAGGGGCTGCAACACCTAACTGACTTAGGCTCCCAAGGAAGGCCTTGGGATGCCTAAATATCTTTAAAAATCTGGGCCTTTGTCCCCTGGCCTCCCTCTCCCCCCTCTGTAAAATGGGGTTAATGGTACATCCTAGTCACTGGGAGACTTGTCCGCTATTTATAAAGTGTTCGACAATGCAGTGTCTTGTCGGTTTCTGCTCCTTCGTTTGAAGGCTGCAGGTGAATGGAAGGGCAGTGAACTGGGACTAGTTTGGCAGCATCCCTTGCTCTCCTTTGAAGAGAGGTCCCAGCATAGTCTGATGAGAGCACGGCTGAGCTGTCTGTGTTGAGGCTGGCCTGGTTGGTGGAGCAGAGCTAACGTCCCAAGGAATACAGATGCACTTTCGCTGCCCCTCTTTTAAATCTGTCTGCACAGTACAACCCGAGCAGGGTGGGGCTGGCCGAAATGCAGCCTTGCAGGTGCTACCACCTGGCTGTTCTCACCTTGGGTAAGGAGGTGTGGCTTGCCAGGCCCAGAATGCAGTGTCCAGATTGAGTTGTTTGGGGAGGGGGTTGGCCCTTTGGATGAAGATGCCATATTGAATGCTGCAGCCTGCAGTCTTCGGACCACACCCCGTCTTCAGGACGAATAGCAGCTACCAGTTCGTTCGCTCTCTTGCCAGTCAGATGCATCCTTCTAGCTCCTGGTAGCGCTCATTTTGAGTGCCCTTGCTTCAGAGGCCTCCTGGGTCGATCGTGGCCCGTGATGTAACCTGAAAAGCCAGCTCTGAGGAAGAGGAGAGTAAAATCCGCCTGCAAATGTTCCAATCAGACTTGGATGCAAACGCTCCCTTCATCTGGCTTCCAAGATTCCTGCGACCAAACCAGTGGCAGGTGTATGGCTGAGAGTGGTGTCTCTGTCTGTGGGGTAGGCTGGTGGATAGATTCCAAGGCCAGAAAGGGGGAGCACTGCGATCATCCGATCTGGCCTCTGAATCACACAGGCCAGAGAACTGCCCTGAAACGCTAGAGCGGATCCAACCTCGATGTGAAAACTGCCACTGCCACGACCCCATGTCAGTTATCCCAGTGACGACCCTCACTGTTAACAAAAAATGACTGGCTCAGCCTAGCTGTCTGTCAGCGTGTGGCGCTGGGGATTGGCCGGGATCAGTGACTACTTGCTCTTTTAGGCTGTGTCTCTAGGTCAGTGTCATGGGTTCTGGGTAAGTGCTGAGTCTGGTTCAGCATCTTACTCTCTGATAGGCTGTGGGGCATTCATGAGGTTTTCACTGCGCTGTGCTCTGGCCTTGTGTTATTTTTTCCGCATGCTCTTGGCCATTGCATCTAATGCTTCAGCCTCTTTCTGCCCATGCTGCAGCTCACACGGGGCTAGCACTGTTGTGGACCCTGAATGAATAGTGCAAGGGAGCAGCAATGGGTCTGGTCGAGCATCGTGGGCTCTGTGCTGGCCTCAGAGGGGAGGCCCCGCACTGATTCTGGTGCCAGCCACTGGGACTAATGATTAGATCATATCTTGACATGTTACAAAGGGATCAGGAGACTTTGTTCCTTGGCTGCCTCGTTCAAGGACGTGATAATTCTATAGTCTCCTTCTCTTCAAGGGAGTGGATCAGAATCATCCTTTCTCTAAAATGCCTTTGCTCTGTTGCGCGAAAAACGAGAGACCGATTAACACTTAACGCACGTTATCTCTTCGGGTGCTGATTTCACTTGGGAATGAGATTGGTCAGTTTCACTTTCTGCTTCTCCAGATTGTTTGCCAGTCCTCCCAGTCGTTGTCTTGATTCTCTCTCCTTATTTTATTTTGTAACTTAATGAAAAAAAATACAACTTTCATTAAATGCAATTAAAAGTTGGGACCTCAATCTCTCTTCTGTGCCCCTCTAACCCACTTGGTGTTTGCCGAGACTGAGCCAAATGTCTCAAGGACGAGGTTACCCAGGGCCCAGCACCAAGCGAAGAAAACTGATCTTCTCTACGCTGTGCTTCCTGCACCTTTATAGCCTCTCCCAGTTACTTGGGCTTGATGCGTTTTGGGAGCTGCTCCCGGTGCTCGCAGGCTTTTATTGTTGTGGCACTTGACATAGAATGACAGGGTGTGTGAAGGGCATGCGGAGCACTGGGTAATACTGCTTGGTGGTTTTATAAACCTTTCATGTAGGGCCTCTCAAGCGCTTTGCAAACCTTCATTAAGCTTTACAACCCTGCGAGCTAGATGCCATCTCTGTTTAGGGAAGCTGGAGCAGGGAGGAAGTGAAGTAACTTGTCCAAGGTGACAGAGTTTAGAAATTAGCCAACTGAGAGTCCTGGCTCCCAGCCCCCTGCTCTAACCACTAGCCCCCACTCACCTCCCCGAACTGGGAATAGACCCCTGGATTCCTGGCCCCCAGCCCCTGCTCCACCTGACAGATACCCTGAAGTGGACTGCGGTATGAAAGGTAGTCCATTGCCTCCCACCAGGCTGTCAGTTCTTGCTGGTCCTAAGCAGACTCCTCCATCACTTAGACTTACCCAGATGTCCTCAAGGCAGGAAGCAGCATTTGGGTCTTTAGGGTGGGGGAAGTTGGATGGGGAAGGAGCGGTATTTGCTGTGTGGATAGTTGCATCATGGCCTTTTTTATCTCCCTCGGCAGGACCAAGAACGACGAACCCCACTGCATGCTGCTGCCTACTTAGGAGATGTCCCAATCATTGAGCTCCTAATACTGTCAGGTAAGACCCGCAACTGTCTCTGCCCAGTACAGCCGGCTGCATGGATGTGCTCAGGTTTAGCCAGCCTGGCCCTCCTGTGGGTCTAACGCGGAGGGGCTGCTCAGGGCATGGGGATACAAGGGGTTTTCATCCACAGGAGACTTGGTGCTTGAGTCACAAAGGAAATGTCCTTAGTTGCTCTCACCCAGATGCCAAGAGGAGGTTTGTGCAAATCTTAAAACAACCTGGCACTGGAATATTGGGAGTTAGGGGGCTGCGGATTGGGATTGAGGGGCACCTGCAGACCTGGTGAGGGGAGCAGTGAATTGGGATTGAGGGGCAAACGGCAGAGCTCAGGGAGCCTACCGCTGTAATACTGGGGGGCTGTGGGTCAGGGACTGAGGGGCATTGATCGAGTTCTGTGGGGGGAGCCCAGGGCTGGGATAGCAGGGACTGTGGGTCAGGATTGAAGGATAGTGACAGAACTGTCTGGGGGGAAGCCTCGAACTGCAGGAGTGGGGGGGAGCCGCAGATCTGGATCATTTGTCGGGTGTGGGATGAGGACTAGAGAATTTTGCTCAGCACCTGCCGGCTGCATACTTGGCTCTAACCCAAAGTACCATTTTCCTCGGAACAGCTCAAATCTACGTCCAGGCTGGCTCTCTGCACGCCATAGATGGGAGAAAAAAGGCCCTAATCTGACATTCATTGTCATTGCTCTCTCCAGATGCCCTTGATTTGTCAGCAGTTTGCTTGGTGGCATGGAAGAGCAGGGCAGCTCTACGCTGGGTTTTGACAGTCCTAGGCTGGCACAGAGAATCTTGAGACGGCAGAGCAGGGATGACAAAAGCCAGGCCTGCAGACTCCTGCAGTGCGCTCTGGTCTCCTTCACCTGTACACAGACCTACAGATTCCAGTATGAAATGCACCATCTTTGTCGAGCAGCCTCCTTTTAGAACAAGATGACGAACTGCATTCTGGACTGATAGTCTTGTGGCCACTGAGATGAAGGTGGAGCAGTGTGTGCTGGGAAATGTAGTTTTTTCCATCTACCTCCGTGCTGCATTCCCTCCGCTTCACGCCAAGGAGCTGCAGCCCTCTGCTGGGGGTAGCTGCTCCACTTGGTGCCGGAGCGTATGTTTTGTAGCGTCTAAACTAAGGGTAGAGCTACGCTACAGTAGCACCACAGTCTAGAACCGTGGTCTCCAACCTTTCCGTGGGGTGGGGCGCCGGGCGACTGGGCACCGGGCGACTAGCCGCCGAGCAGCGCGGTCGCCGGGACAAGCAGTCACCGAAATGCCGCCGAGAAGCGGCAAGCAAAGAAGCGTTGCCGCCGAAATGCCGAGAAGCAGCGTCATCAAGAGGCGTCGCTTGGTGGCATTTCGGCGGCTGTTTGTCTGGTGGCCAGGACACGGGTGCACATAGATGCCCCAGCGGGGGCCATGGCACCCGTGGGCACCGCGTTGGGGATCCCTGGTCTAGACCTTTCCTACAGTGACAGAAGGGGTCTGCGGATGTAGGTATAATTCTTCATCGGCCCAGCTGTGTCTACAGTGCGGTTTCGATTGGCTTAACTACTGGCTCCGAGGTGTGAAGTTTTAAGTGTCGACCTAACTTTTAAGTGTAGATTGGCCCTAAAGCTCAATCCGTTTCCTTCTTTAACCGAAGAAATGGACACGCTGTCTAACCAAGCAGACACAGCAGTGGGTGTTTAAAAACAGCGATGGTGCCTTGGAGCATCTGACAGTCTTGTACCCTGGCAGTGCTCCTTGCCCAGATGTGTTCACCTCCTCTTCTTCTGCTCCGTCTCCTCAGGTGCTAACGTAAATGCAAAGGACACTGTTTGGCTAACCCCGCTGCATCGCGCCGCAGCTTCTCGCAATGAGGTAGGTGCCCTTGCAAGCCTCGCAGTAATGAATCGTCTGTCTCCTCCGGGCTCTTTTTTGAGTAACTGTTTTCTTTCCCCCTGCTTTCTGCATGCCTGTTCTGAGTCCAGCTGAGAGCCCCGGGGGGCTGGATGTTCTCTTTCGACAAGATAAAGGACCCTCCAGACCCCATAATAATTTGAAAAATAGAAAACAGAACTGGGAAAGACCCATAATATTCCCTTTACTCCACCCCCAGTACATGGGTTCTCCCTGCAATATCTTCCCGTTAGGGCTTTGTCTTGTTTTAAATGCCCCAAGTGGTGGGGCCTCTTTCCACCTCTTTCTTTTAGGAGGTGATGCCGCAGCCTAATGGATCTCATTGTCAGGAAGTATTTCCTGATATTCAGCCTTCCCTGGGCTTAACTTCCTTTATTAATGGTAATAATACTCCTGGGAACCACCCTAGCCAATTCCCCTCCACCGTGATGCTTACACCTTTCAGCTATCTGCTAGTATCACGCCTGCCCCTCCGAGGGCTCACTTCTGCAGTCACGTCTGGGCACATACATTTCTTTGCAGGCAGTGGCAGTGCCGTCTGCAGCGGGCCCCCGATAATGTTGTTTAGCCAAGGTATGCCTAGTTAAATCTTTCCTCACGTGCCGCTCTCTGCATCGATTTCCAGCGTGTTCCTGTGACAATGATAAAGGTCAAGCACAGTTCCCCCGTGGATGAACAGAATTGAATCTGTCAGCGTGCATAGTACACAAGAGGGGCTGCTGACATCATGGACAGCAGAACAGGCTGGAGGTGCCAGGCTATTCAGTGACTCCTGAGCGCTAAAAAAGGGGCTTTTGTACCCGGCGACTCCCCCCGGCATCCCACATGCTAGCTACTGACGGGAGTTTCTCTTGTATGCCAGGTGGAGCAATTAGGTGTCTCAGAAATTTCTTCTTCCTCCGTGCCCCGTCCTTTCTGCAGTTTCGTGAGCAAGTGTTGTCGAGTGCTCGCCTTCCCCACTCAAATATACCCCGCAAAGCTTAAGCAAAGATTTAAAACTTTGAACCGAAACATCGTGAAATTACCACTTTATTCTCAGTTCCTTTCGGTGCTGGTCCCCAAGAGATCTGTAACCCGGAAGGAAACATCCGAGCTCCTTCATCACTAGCCAGTTCGGTCCAGTTCTGGGCAGAGATGCTATGAAAGGGGGCTTTTGTTTTGGTCACAGGGTTGTGACGTGGATGGCAGAGGTTGGCTAAACAAATATAGAATCATAGGATTGTAGGACTGGAAGGGCCCTCGAGAGGTCGTCTAGTCCAGTCCCCTGCACTCATGGCAGGACTAAGTATTTTCTAGACCATCCGTGACAAGTGTTTGTCCAACCTGCTCTTAAAAATCTCCAGTGATGGAGATCCCACAGTCTCCCTGGGCAATTTATTCCCGTGCTTGACCACCCTGACAAGACGTTTTTCCTAATGTCCAACCTAAACCTCCCTTGCGGCAGTGGAAGCCAATTGACGTACGGACGGCTTGAGGGTGAGCGGACCATTGTGGTCTAGCGGCCGGAGCAGGGGACTGGAAAGCTGAACGTTGTCACTAACGTGCAAGCTGCTTTGTCCCTCAGTGTCCTAGGCTCGGCTGTGTCTGGAATAGGGGTAGTAGCCAGCCTACCTTTCAGGGGGTTGTGGGGTGCATTGTTGACAAAGCCCTTTGAGTTGGGCTAGAGAAAGGCAGAACTCCAAAGAGGAAAGAACCCCACGAGTCCTGGGCAGCGGGAGAATTCCTGCTAATCGTATTAGAGCAGAGGAGGAGTGTGGAGCGTCTCAAAGGCACCGAAGGCATTTAGGAGCACAAATCCCACTGGCCCTCAATGGAACTTCAGCATCTAAATCTCTTAGGTTGCTTTTGAAGAGCTCCCCCGTGGAATCTATCCCAGCGCTGGGGATGTTTCCAGGCAGGCAATCGCAACCCTGTTCTGGGTCCTGGCTTTGGATTTGAGGGCTGCGGTGCATGATGAGGGTGTGCTGGGGTCTCTTGTGTCCCCACCATTGCGCCATTGGAGTGCCTCGTTCTCTGCTCTCAGTCTTGCCCCTTGGAAGGGAATCTGCCCGGAAATGTGCTGACTGCTTTGTTCCCCCCTAGAGCCAGTTAACTTGCGCAAAGGCTTTTCTCTGCTCCCCCCCCACCCCGGCTTCAGGCCATTTTCCAACCGCTGAGCATGCTAAGTTAAGCCACCTCCCTTGCCTTCGTTCCCCTCCCCGTCCCCGCACACTTAGGAAGTGTTGCGTTCCTGCTCAGGGTCAGCCGGCCCCATGGGAAAGGGGTTGTGGTGCATTATCCGGGGGGGGGGGATGATGATAAAATGTAGGTCGGTGGGTCACATGGGTCTGGTCTGCGATCTCACACCCCATGAGTCACTCGAGACTGCTCATTAACTGCAAGATCTCAGGGCCGGGATTTTGCGCTGGGGGAAGGGAGTCAGAACATGCCGAAGGCCTCTCTTTAGCCTTAGAATGGGCCATACAGGCAACAGCAGGGCAGGTTTCCCCCATGCGCCACGGACTCCCCCGTGTGACTTTTTGGAGGGGCCTTCTTAAGGGGTGAGAGGGGAGTTCGGTCTCCAGGGCTCGGTCAGTCCTTGGCTGAGGCTGCCAGCAGGAACCTGGTGGAGGGCAGCTGCTGCTGTGATTTGGAAGGTGGCTGGTTGCCCTCTGGGAACTACACCGAGAAACTTCATGCAAGGGCCACCAAACAGTTCATGAGCCTTTTGGTCGCTCCCGAGCTGGGCTGGATTTGAACCTGCCACCTAGACAGTCCATGGCCCACCCTGAGCCCCCCAGCACGATTCCACCAGGAAAGGCGCAGGGCAAAGGAGTGTTCTTTCCTGGCCAATGCCCATGTGAGGGCACAAAGCAGCATTCTGGGACGCGTGCTCCGTCTGCATGCTCCCAAGTCTCCTGCAAGCCGCCAGCCCCCGGGGTGAGGAAGAACGAGGGGATCTCGTCAGGGCCAGGGACTCGGGTTGGAGTCGGAGGCATGGGGAGGTCTGTGCTGTTCCCTGCTGAGGAGGAACGCGCTCTCCGTTCTGGAGGCATCACTCTTGCATGCTAACGGTTTGGAAAAGCAAAGCTGAAGTGGAACGGTTTGTGGTGGGCAGAGGGGGTCTCTAGAGGAACAGTGCCAGCTGCTCCCTGCATGAAGGCGGATGTAGCTAGCGTCAGATCCCCGAGGGGCTTGGCTGGAGAATGAAGCTTTAAAAAGCATCTCATTTTGTAACTTCCCTGCCTGATTTCAGGGCCTCGGTCGTTCACACGTTGCCCCGCTGTCTGGCTCCAGTAGGTCGGTTCAGTGGTTTAGCCAGCTGTCCGAGTTGTTTTTCCAAGGACGTACCTCTTCCTTTCTCAGCAGGGGCTTTGGGTCAGGGGCAGCATCCTTTCCTCTTACTGGAACAGCTTAGTGACGATAAGTTAACCTCCCTTTGAGGCTTGTCACTGACCAGTAGGAGGCACTCTAGGGAGAGATAGGCGCAGTCTTGTGAAGGCCCAGCTGCCCACAGGGTAAGGCTCAGATGTCCTGGTAAGCCAAAGGGACTTAGGCGCCCAGCACCCATTGAAAGTCCATCTGGCAGGGGCCTTTGAAGACCCCAGCCTGGGGCCCCTCAGTGTTCTGTTTGTGGGATCTTGGCTATCGTCGGCGACTGCTCGTGGCTCTGTCTAGATTTCAATGGTTTTAAAAAAGAAAAATCATGCAATGAAATGGACTAATACGAGTATCGCTAGCTAGTGCCTGGTACGGCGCCCGCTGCCCCAGCCAACTCTGCCAGCTAGCACCCCGGTCCCGAAGGGCAAACCTTGACTCCCAGCCCTTCCGGTCCCAGGCTGCTTCTGGGCAGGCGCGATTGGGCTGAAGGGTCAGGGCAGTGTTTTTGGAGGTGCGGATAGAATTCACCCCAGAGATGAGCCCATCGTAGGCTGCTCCGCTGCTTCGGCCCCAGGAAAACAGGGGTGCGATAGCCAGCACACTTAACATCGTTGTGGAGACAGGGCTCGTTACCGGGTGTCAGCGGGTAACGCGTGTTAAGCTACAGCGTGCCCTGTCTGCACTAGGGTTTTGTACCATCCTGTGATCGTTACACCCATTTTAAAACGCCGCCAGGCCTTTTGGAGGGCCAGTCTCACTCCCCGACACTCCACCCTTCTGCAGCAGGCTGCGTCTCGGCAGGGCGGCAATGAAAGGGAAAGAGGACGGGCAAGGAGCTGCCCAATGTGGCAGCCGTGGTGATGAGTGCAGTGTGCAAACCCAACCAAATCGCAGCCTTCCCACACCAGCTCCGATATCCAGCAGCTTGGCTCGAGATGAAGCATTGCATGCTGGGAGTTGTAGTCCCTGGGTGAGCAGTGGGCTGCCGTTACCGATCTAAGAGGCGGGTAGGGTAACCAGACGCGTTGCTAGTGATGAACCTGCCCCTTCACCCCTGGCTGCTTGGTTTAATTTCAAGACCGAATGGTGCTGCTTAGCTCCTGAGGCTTTGTCTGCCCCCACCGGCGTGGGGTACAGCCACCCTTTCTCTGTCCTGGCAGAAGGCACTTAACCTCCTCCTGAAGCACTCGGCGGACGTCAACGCCCGCGATAAGTACTGGCAAACGCCGCTCCACGTCGCCGCTGCCAAGTGCGCCACCAAGTGCGCAGAGGCCATCATCCCCCTGCTGAGCAGTGTGAACGTGGCAGATCGCACGGGCCGCACGGCACTGCACCACGCCGTGCACAGCGGCCACATCGAGGTGAGCGGCCCGCACCTGCGTGTTCCTCCCTGAGGGGGTGCGGGCGGGTGGTCCGGAGGGAGGAGGCGCTCGGGACTTGGGGGTTCTCAGTCTGGTTCTGTGACCTTGGCATCTCGGCTTCCCCGTCTGTGAAGCGAGGGTGATCTCTCGAGGGAAGGGACTACATGGAAATGACGCGGTGAACGACAGGCTTGGGACTCTGGCCAAGTTGCTTTGTTTGTTTGCAGCAGTCTGTCCGCCTTTTGGCTTGGGATTTCTTTGGAGCAGGGGCTGTATTCCATGCTGTGCGCGCAGCGCCTGGCACAATGGGGCCCTGCAGCTGATCAGAGCCTGGAGGCGTTCCCAGGATACAGAGAGGGGGAGCCCCGAAGCATTGCTAAGCTGCCGGCTAGAGGGGGGAAAGTGCTTCGTCCTTAGATGCATGCGCTCCATGTGCAAGATCCTCAGTCGGGGCAGTGAGGAGCTGGGGGTGGGCAGGGAGAGAAATCATCTACCATGGACACCCAACACGCAGCATCTGTTTCCTGCCCTCTGAACCAGCTCGCCTGTCTGGAGAGAGCCCTCTCTGGTCTGACTGACCTCCGTCCGCACCCCCGGCCGGCCAGGGTCAGCCAGCCAGGCTGCTAGGAAACGTTTAAATTGTGGCAGTGCCTGGAGGCCAGCTGGGCCCCATCGCTCCAGGGGCTGCAGGAGGCGCGAGGCTCTCGTGTGTGCCGGGACGGGGTTGGCGGAATTTGGTGGGAGCCGTTCCTCTGACTGCTTCCTCTCACCTCCAGATAGTGAACTTGCTCTTAAACAAGGGGGCCAGCCTGAGCACGTGTGACAAGAAGGAGCGTCAGCCCATCCACTGGGCAGCCTTCCTAGGTACGTCTCCCTTGTGCCTTGCCTGTCTGTCCCTTTGTTAGCTGGCCTTGTTCTGATACAGGTACTTCCCAGCGTCCCCGTTTGGGACTCCCCTGCGGATACAGCTAGTGGCACAGGCAGTGAGTCGGGGGGGGGGGGGGGCACACCGCCGTGGGTGTTCTCCCCTTCCCCCCAGTCTCACCAGTTCTGCACATAGAACCTCAAAACCGTCCCCTCCCCCTGCAGCTGTGAGCTCTTCGGGTGTCATTCAGCACGTGGGCCTGACTCCCGTGTGATCTTCGTTCGGCAGCCAGGGCTCCAGATCTCTCTTGTCCCGGGCCTGGCATCGCGTGGCTGGCCGTGTTGGAGGAGAAGGGACAGAGCCAGCAGCGATCTGGCAGGCAGGGTGGGAGGAGAACCCTTTTCTGGACTCTCCCATCAGCCTGTGGCTGCAAGGGGGTGGGGGAGACACTGGACTTGGGAGGGCGCGTGGCACCTTTCGTACGCAAAAGCACATTATGAAGGTGTAATGGGGAGGCCTGCCCCGCAAAGGCCAGGAGGCTGGGGGCCAGCCAGCCCGGATCGCTCAGCCCGCTTGTGCCACAGGTAGCTACCTCCCGGCCTCAGGAGCAGGGCTCCCTGGGGTCAGGTGATGGCAGAGAACTCAGGTTGGTGGGGAAGGCCCTAAATTAGGGGCTGGGAGGACCCCAGGGAAGCAGCCTGGGCATAAAGGCTCTATCCATGAAAGGCAGCCCAGAGGGGGTGATGGGAAACTGAGGGAGGGGGTGCTACAGGGCAGGTACGCCCTATGACATACAGCCTCTTCTCTCCCCGCTAACTTATGGGGGAGCAAAGTCTGGGCAGTGACAGCCAAGGGGCAGCCTCGTGCCACTTCTTACTGCTGTCAGGCCCAAGTCCTGCTGGCATTAGCAGGCCGTGGCCAGTGACAGGGCGCTGCACCGGGGGACAGCGCTAATATGCCACCGCTGCGCAGCCGGGGAAAAGCAGGTCCCCTCCACTGCTGGTGTTGGTGTCAAAGGGACAGGAGGATTGAACTGCAGGGAGTTACAGCATTTCAGTGGAGGATACGGAGGCTAGACAAAACTCTTGACCCACGTATCCAAGCCCCTGACCATCCCATGTGGAGCAAGTGAAGTCAAACTAAGACATTTCTATCTGAATCGCCTTGTTAGCAAGCTTCATGGCACGGCTGGGGGGCGGGGAATCGTTCCCCCTCTGGGCCGCCCAGATGGCTGTTCCGTGGAACGCGATGGCGGGTCCCAGTCCTGTGTCTGGTGGCCGCGTATCGACCCTGAAGCCCCCATTGCCGCCGTGCTCAGGACTCGCCGGCCGCAGAGGTGCTGCAGCCCTGAGTTCCTGTTTCCTTTGCACAGGGCATTTGGAAGTTCTGAAGCTGCTGGTGGCCCGGGGAGCTGACGTCATGTGCAAGGATAAGAAGGGTTACACCTTGCTCCACACCGCGGCAGCCAGTGGCCAGGTCGAGGTTGTGAAACACCTGCTGAGGCTGGGAGTCGAGGTGAGGCCAGTGGCGGCTTGGCAAACGAATGTGGCCATTCGTTGATGGCGGGTCCCAGTGCCATTGCGGGACCAGGGCTCCGCTTGCTCTGCGGACTCTAAGGAAGGCACTGGGTGTAGGCAGATGCTGGGAGATGTCCTGGGAGAGCGTGCGGTCTTAATCCTTGGATGGGTGAAATCCGTGGGGGTGCTGGAAACTCTCTGGCTGTCGTGGGGGGGTGAGTGGGCATTCTCACCCACTGGGGCTGCACGGATCCCAGCGGGATGCTGCTGGACTTGACGCTAGAGAGGGAAAACTGAGGCCCTGGTCACTTATGGTTTTTAAAGATCCCCGAGTGCTTTCCCCAAGAGTTAGGGGAGTTAATGCCATTGTCCTACCCAAATTCCCCCTGGAGTTAACAGTGTTTGGCTCTTGTTTCAGTTGGATTTGGGACTTTTCTTCGTCTCCTGTGCTGAGCAGTCAGCGTTTGCTTCTGTTTCCTGTGATGACTTGAGGGGGTCCCCAGGCACTGAGGGGAATGTGTGGAGGAGGAGATCAGGGATTGATGGCGTCTGGTTCTCGGTAGAATGGGCTCTCCTCCCCCCCCCTTTCTTGGCCAGTCCCAGCCCATCCTTGACCGAGATCCCCTGAAGGCTCTTGGCTCTGTTCGTTCCCGCAGATCGATGAACCCAATTGCCTTGGGAACACTGCACTTCACATCGCCTGTTACATGGGCCAGGACGCCGTGGCCAATGAGCTGGTCAACTACGGCGCCAACGTCAATCAGCCCAACGAGAAGGGCTTCACCCCTCTGCACTTTGCTGCCGTCTCCACCAACGGGGCCCTTTGCCTGGAGCTCCTTGTGAACAATGGAGCCGACGTGAACTTTCAGGTACGCCGGCCGGGGCCGGACCACGCGCACGAGACATGCAGGGGCGGCAGGTGGGATGAACTCGGGGGTGTGGGGAGGAAGGATGGAGTTCGGAACCCAGACACACGGGATCTTCCAGGCACGGACGGGACTTTCACCCCTCAATCGCCGAGCTCGGGAACAGTGTCACCAGCTGGCTAGTTCCCCTCTCTCTCTCTCTCTCTGCAGAGTAAGGAAGGGAAGAGCCCTTTGCATATGGCTGCCATTCACGGACGGTTTACGCGGTCTCAGATCCTCATACAGAACGGTAAGTGGCTCTCTGGACGCTGAGCTAATGTTCTTCTCCTACCGGGCATTTCACTCCAGCTCTCTCACCAACCGGTGCCTCCCGGGCACCCCGTCCCTCTTTCCTTGTTTCAGTGTTTAATAGCGTCTGCCAGGGGAATGAAGTGCCCTGCCTCCCCCCACCCCAAAATCAGCTCTGTTCCCCAGCTGAACAGCCACCCCTCACAGGGAGACGCGTGTTAGGTCTGGATCTTAGCTCTCGTGGAGCACCAAGCTGGAATTCCAGCCGCATGGAAGCTCAGCGCCAAAGAGTGTCAGCGCTGCTAGATCCTGCCACCAGAGACAATCGTCCTCTGAGTCCAGTGCCAGCCGCTGTCTTGGCTGCTGCGGCCAGGGCTGAACCGGGGACCGCCCGAGCCAAACGCAGGAGCTGCATAGAGAGCCCGGATCTCCATAGCTGGGGCTGCGACGCACTCAGACGCTTTGCAGATCAGGCCTGGGAGGTGTGTGGGGAGCGGGGAGGAGGGCTGTCACACACACTCATCCGTGGGTTACGGTAGCAGTTAAGTTGGGCCTTCTGCCTGGAGAAAGGTGGTGTGACGCTGTCTCGGTGCAATGGACCGCAGCCCTCCGCGGGGAACGAGGGGGAGCAGGTCTTGGGCTGCCTGGGCCAGAAATTCCCCACCAAGCCAACCGCTTCTTGCTCTCTTTTCTAGGCAGCGAGATAGACTGTGCTGACAAATATGGCAATACCCCCCTCCATGTTGCTGCTAGATACGGCCACGAGCTGCTAATTAGTACTTTGATGACGAATGGTGCTGACACTGCAAGGTGAGGAGGCCTCCAGGATGAACCCCCTTCTCGCTGGGGCGTGGCGATGCGGGAGGTGCACTCGGGCAGAGAGCGGGGGGCGGGCTCATGCAGTGGGAGACAGTTTTCCCCCTGATGTGCAATTGATGTGAGGGATTCTGGGTTTTTTTTGCCTTTCTCTGAAGCATCAGCGATTCTCCACGGCCGGAGACGGGACCGGTTAGACCCATGCTCAGAGGCAGAGCGGAGAAGCCTTCTTAGCTGCCGGCTCCTGCTCATGTGCCCGGGTCAAACCGATCTCCAGATTTGGGGCAGGGGAGCAATTCCCCCCTAGGTCAGATTGGCGGGGACTTTGGGGCGTTTTCACCTTCCTCTGCAGCATGGCGCCCGGCTCGCTTGCTGGATCATCGCTCATGTCTCCCCTACGGGCCTTGGGCGGGGGGGCCCTTCGTGCCACAGGCAGAGAACTGGAGACACTGGTTGATTTTCCTGAGGACTGAAATGTTTGATCTAACTCTAGTGGGTGGCCTTGATAGAGGGCTCTGTGGGTGCACCTGAACGGCCTGCGTTAGACTAGGTCATCCCATGGGCCTGTCTAGCTTCAGGCTCTGCTGCGGTGCGGATGGAAATTTGCTGAGGGTAGGGAGGGCTGATGGGAGAGCCTGCAGGCTGGCATGGGGTAGGATTCCTTCTCCACCATCAGGAGACCCCCACGTCAGGGGGACCGGAGGAAGGACTGTCTGCTGCTGGGGCTAGGGCTTCAGAGGGCAGCGAGCTGTGACTGGTCCTTTCCTATCTGCCCTCTCTCCCTGTTGGCAGGCGTGGAATCCACGACATGTTCCCTCTGCACTTAGCTGTTCTCTTTGGATTTTCAGACTGTTGTCGTAAGCTACTTTCCTCAGGTGAGCAAAGCCTGGGGTGGCTTGGGGGGAGGGTAGCCTGGGCTGGGGGGGCCTGGCGAGTCCTCGCCTGACCCGTCTCCTCCTGCCCCACAGGTCAGCTGTACAGCATCGTCTCCTCACTGAGCAACGAGCACGTGCTGTCCGCGGGTTTCGATATCAACACGCCTGACAACCTTGGGAGGACGTGCCTCCATGCTGCTGCTTCGGGAGGGTGAGTCCCTGCCCCGGGCATCACGCCGGGCTCACCGGCAGCCCTCTAGGGGGAGGCGACTGCAGCTGCTTTCGCCCTGTCACGGGGACATCGAGAGTTTTATTACCCGTCCAGCCAGGTTGCGAATACCTAGATACGATTCCCAGTTGCTGCAGAGCAGCAGGAAGAGAGAAATGGAGGCACAAGCGTGTTCCTGGAGAGTTGCTAGTGATACGGGCAGCCCCCAGTGCAGTGGTCGTCTAGGCACCGTGCCAGTGGGGACGGGCAGGGCGCTCGATTGTACTCTCTTGTCTTACACATGTGACAAAGGGCTGCAGGCAGGCGCAGGCCACGTGTTAGGCAGAGCGGTCCCAGAGAGCCAGCGCTGACCGGAAGAGGGACGGCGTTCAGGTTCCACCCAGCCCCTCTCAGCGGGTTTCCCCTCTGTTCCCTCTACAGGAACGTTGAATGTCTTAATTTGCTGTTGAGCAGCGGTGCTGACTTGAGGAGGAGAGATAAATTTG
Organism: Chrysemys picta bellii; assembly: GCF_011386835.1. Taxonomy (NCBI): domain Eukaryota; kingdom Metazoa; phylum Chordata; order Testudines; family Emydidae; genus Chrysemys; species Chrysemys picta. The sequence continues at coordinate 12,937,952 of NC_088812.1, read as the reverse complement.
GAAGGTAAGTACTGATGGCGGCACACCCGTGTGAAGGGGCAGAGAGACGCTTTCTGTGAACAATCGCGCCCTCGGGGCCGGGGGACAGAGAGCTGGGCGTTAGGGGGTGAGCCCCTGTGGCTGGGAAGATCGGCGGGCCTGAGTGGGCGGCAGGGGCTCGTCCTGCCCTGAAGGTGCTCGCAGAGCAGAAGTCACCCATATCAGTGTCCCCTCCTCCCCCCCCCCCGTGGGAGCCCAGCTCTGCTTCTCGGAGAGTTGCTGCTGCCCCAAGGGGGAGCCGCGTCGCCGGTGGGGGGTTGGATATTGCTGTGCCGTGCGTGGGTGTCACTTGGGCCTGGCTGCCGCTGTCTCTGCGTTGTGAGGCTGCCGTCTCCTTGGGTTTGCCGCCGCTCTGCATGGCGGCGGGCGTTCCTCACCCCGTTTTCTGCTCTCCTCCCCAGGACTCCACTGCACTACGCGGCTGCCAATGGCAGCTATCAGTGTACGGTGACGCTGGTCACCACCGGAGCCAGTATTAACGAGACGGACTGTAAAGGCTGCACTCCCTTACATTATGCTGCCGCTTCGGACACGTACCGGAGGTAGGAAAGCCCCGAGGGACCTGCCTCCCGTAGCAGCTGCTGCTGGAGCCCACAGGGCAGGGCCCTAAGCAGGCTGGTCCGTGGTACTTCCTGATTGGAGCGGGTACCCGGCAGCTCCCTGGTGGGAGGTGGTGCCTGGTGGCTTCTAAAGAGGAGGAGCATTGTAAGGGAAAGGAAGGATAGGCCAGTGCCTGGACTCCTGGGGTCTGCTCCCACCTCTGCAGGGTGATGGTGGCAAGTCCCCTCCCCTCTAGGCGTGGGAAATAGGGATAATGCCGACTTGCCGCTGAGGAGGAGGCGGCTTCCTTAAGGTTTTCTCAGCTCTTGGTCCGAAGATGGTAGAAACAAATCACTGATGAAGAACAAAGCCCCCTGCTTATGCTGCCCGGCCCACGTGGTGCACAATGCTCTTCCGCTACGAAGGCAGCGGGAAACGGGTCCAAAAGAACCGACGTTCACCCTAGTGCGGCGGGGCGGGGGCGGAACAGAGGCTGTTCCATGGCTGTGCGGCTGCTGCTGCAGGGAGTGGGTCTGGACCTGGCTTTCCAAGAGCGGAAAGCGTCCGGGCGTTTGCGAGCTGGCTGGGGTCTCTCCAGCTTCCCCGTTTTGTCTCAGCCGGCTGACGCGGGCTTGCAATCTTTCAGAGCGGAGACTCATTCAGGAAACAGCCATGACACTGACGAGGAGCCACTGAAGGAGTCCAGAGTGAAGGAGGCATTCTTGTGAGTGGCCGATCTCAACCCCCTGCTCGGGGATAACGTTTGTCGTCTGTCCCGTCTCCCATGGCACTGGTGGAACCCCGCCATTTCCCCCTTTCCCCACCCTCCGAGCCGGCACGCTGGGGCGTCTCCAGCAGGCAGTGGAGTGACTGACTTTTAATAAGGATCTACCCTTGGCTCAAAAGTGCCTTGAGGCAGATCCAGTCCTCACTAGCTGGGGTACCGGGGCACGGCGCTCTCGTTGCCTTTAGCGGGAATTTCAAGGGGGACACCGAGTCCTTTTCGCAGCCCGTGTGCTGGGCAGCGAGGATCTGTGCTGGCTGATTAGAGCGGCGGGCGCGTCCGTGGGAATGCGTGTCTGACCACTGCCTCTCCCCTGTGCCCCTTGCAGTTGTTTAGAGTTCTTACTGGATAACGGTGCGGACGCGTCGCTCCGGGACAAGCAGGGATACACCGCTGTCCACTATGCAGCTGCCTACGGCAACAGACAGAACCTCGAGTTGGTAAGCAGGCCGGGGGTGGGGGGCAGTCGAAGCTGCCTGGTGCCCTTTGGCTTACAGGCGACTCGAATGAGGAGTGCTCCCAGGAAGAAGTAGGGGGGAAGTTTCTGCTCAGCCTCCCCAGCCGAATCTAGGAGTATGGCAGAAGTCTTCCGGGGAGTGGCCAGGGCCGAGTGCTGCAGCCGAAAGTGTGGGGGGCAGAGCTGTGTGACGAGGGAGGAAGGAACTGGGATTATGGTGTAGGGCTCCTAGTCCCCCCCCTCGGATCTGGCTGAGGAGGGGAAGCCGGTGCTTGCCAGCTTGCCCGTTCCCCGAAAAAGATGAGATGGGAGCAGAGAGGAGACTTGGTGACTGGTGCACTCAGACGTGCCCGGATCTCAGGCCAGCTCCCAAAGACAGGATGGTAACCTCAGCCGAGGAGCCGCAGGCCATGAGCGACGGGCACTGGGGTGCTGCGCGTCTCAGAAACGCACGGAGGTGCTCTCCTGGAAGACGGCGCCCTTCCAGGGTACATGGAAGCCATCTTCCTGTTGGGAAGAGCAGTGAGGCCATTTTTAAACACCCGTGATGAAGCAGTCCATTTGGGGTGCACCAACGGGTGAGATGCACGGGGCAAGCGCCCAGATAAAAGGAATCGGACTCAAATGTCTTCTGCACTCGATCCCGATCTCTTTAGTGAAAGCAGTGGGGAGATCTACCCCGTGAAAGGAATTTCTCCATTCCGGGTTCCAAGCATGTGTCTTTGGTGCAGTCGGGGGCTGGTTTCCAACAGCCCAGATGCGTCACACAGCACAGCACGCTGGTGGCGTTGCCCGTGGTGGCCAGAACGGAGAAGCAGTACAACCTGAAGAGTTTACCGTGGCTTGTTTTGTTGCAGCTCCTGGAAATGTCTTTTAACTGCCTGGAGGATGTGGAAAGCACCATCCCAGTCAGCCCTTTGCACTTAGCTGTAAGTTTGTCTACTGTTGACCTTTGACCCATGACCTGAGCTCATGTGATCAGGAAAATACGCACTCTGTATCTTAGACAGAGTTCAGATGCCGGCTGAATTAGCGCACATGAAACTAAAGCTCTCATGTAAAGCAACGGAAAGATTATTTGAAAATAGGCTTGGTAGTGAGCCTGCAGCCTGGTATCTGAGGCCTAGTGGTAACATAAGGCTACATTATGCCTCAGAGAAGCTGGAATGAGTAAGTAACCTTGGGTTCGAAGCTCTAGCAAATAGCTGTCTTGTGCTGTAAAGGTTTTATTTAGCCAGACTCGTTAACTGCACTGTATAGAGAACGTCTGTCTCCACAAAGCCTTACAATCCCCAAACTGGAGAGCAGGAATGGCAGATATGGACAAGAGGCCAAGACTTAATCAAATATCGTCTCGGACATAGGTGGGTGTAGAGAACAGGGGCCTAAAGAGAGACTCAAACCGGCCCCTCAGTGGGATCTCAGGATGGCAGGGTGGTGACAAGCTTCACACTTCATCTCACCTTCAGGGGAGCCCGCCGGCCCGGGGGTTGGTGAGTGGACGTGACGCAGCGTCTGCCGGTGTTCTTGTCATGTTTCCTAGTCTGTGATTTAAGCTCACACTGATTGCGGTGTTAATAAAACTCCTAAAGTCCCTGTGGGTCACACCAATCATCCTCTCTATTCATCTCCGAGTAGCCACCAAAGACGGCACCTGTGCCTAGTGACGTGCATTTTGCACTCCAAATTAATCTAAAGGCTACGCTGTCCTGACATCGCTGGTGAAGAAACCAGGTTGGCTTTGCTTCCAGCGACGCCATGTGCGCAATAGGGCTAACCTCACTGCCTGATGGTGGGGTGTCCGGCTCCGAAACAGTGGCTGCTGTCCCGTGGTTAAGCACAGGTATTGTGCTCTGTGCTGCCCGAGACACGGAGGGAGGGGAGTTTGCAGCAGGTTGTAGCCCCTTCTCCATTGCCTTGTAGGCAGCTGGGCAATGTCTCACTTTTTTTAAGCTTGGCTAATTTTTCAAGGTTTCTTTGTAAAGATTCAGATCTTCAGGCCAGAAGAGACCATTAGATCATCTAGTCTGGCCCCCACGGGCTGGAGAAATTAACCCCATTATCCCTGTATTGAGCCCAATAAATCATGCTGTCAGGACGAATTCGTTTTGATCGTTTTCAAACGAGTATAGCCTGTTTCGAATTAGTAACTTGTGGCATTTACACAGCAGCAGCGGACAAGTTACGCGCGAGGGAAACAAGGGCACGCGTCAGCCGGACAGTCGTACGCTCCTGTGCCAGTCGCTGGGGCCAGAGGGGGAGGTATAAGTAATCTGGACAGCAGCAGGAGGAAAATGGGGTGTTTCACGCTGTCCCTTCCAGTGCGTGCACCTTGGCAGTTCCGCAGGCACCGGCCAGGGGGGCGGAAGGGGGAGCGTGGTCGGCA